>NC_064811.1:171752-255101 GCF_023721935.1 Panthera uncia
CGCGGGGCTCGAACTCACGGACCGCGAGATCGTGACCTGGCTGAAGTCGGACGCTTAACCGACTGCGCCACCCAGGCACCCCCACTTTACTTTTTTAAAAACTTATTTTTGTTTTGTGAAGTTTTGGAAAAGACTTGCAAAACTGGGCATTCAAGTTTGGTTAGGCTCTATTTTCCTATTTTCGGATTTTTAAAGGTACAATAGTGCTGTGTGGCTGTATTATTTATATATTGCTGTCCAACAGATTACCCCCAAACATAGTGCCTTTAAACAACATCAGCTATTATCTTACAGTTTCTGTGGTTCAGGAATCTGGGCGCAGCTTAGCTGAGTCCTGTGGCTCTGGGTCTCACAAGGCTGAACTTAGGGCACTGGCTGGAACCGTGGTTTCATCTGAAGGTTTGACTGTGGGATCTGCTTCCAGGCTTGCTCACTCAGCTGTTGGCTGAAGATGTCAGTTCCTTTTCACATGGGGCTCTCCACAGGGCAACTCAGAGGGAGCCAGTGATAGAAGAAGAGAGCGAACAAGGAGGCCACAATCTTGATGACCTAATCTTAGCGGGGACATCCCATCCGTTTGGCCACATTCTCTTTGTTAGGGCCTAGTCACTAGGCCCAGCCCTCACTCAAGAGGAAACACGTGTGTACTGGAAGGAGGGGTGACACACACTGTGGCCATCAGGGGTTCGCTGATCTAGGGCTTGCACCTGAGAAATACCCAAGTAAATTAACACTTGTGTAGAGGGTAGCACGTTGAAGTACAAGGTTACAGCAGCCCGGCTGTCTCTTTAATTGTATCGGTTCCTCTGTTGTCGCCATAATGACTGAAACCACTGGAACTTACACATGAGGGAAGATAAATTATAAATAGGGAAGATTGTTGGGAATTAACTTCTAATGTAACACACCTGTAGCAAACCGTGAGCCGCCCCCTCCACCCCCACCCCCGCGCTCAAATTAAGTGAAGTGGTGTGGAATTCATTGATAGCTTCAAGTGCAGTGATTTCAATGTTTCCCAAGAGTCATTTTATTCCTAGCAATGATTTTGCTCCAGAAATTGTAAACTGACCTTTGTAAGAAGTTTTTAAGAAGTCAGATCCTGAGATGTTTTGGATATTTGACCTTTGTAAGGAAGTCATGCTCCAGGAGCCTGTATGCAAGGTCCTCGGTGCTTAGGACCTGTGGCTCTGGGGTACCTCTGTCTGGCACTCTGGGCTGGGCTGTAGCATGGGGCTGGAAAGGACACCATCCGGGGCCCGTGTGGGAGGCCTCCATGCAGGACTTGTCCCAGGAGCCCTACGTGGACGGAACTGTCACCTGCTGCCCAGCTCTCTCTAGATCTGCCAAGGCCCCACCCAGCCAGTGTGAGGCGGGGCCCTGGGCCAGTGACTGGAATTACTTATTTGGGTTGTTTGGGTCTATACTGTTACTCTTTAATCTATTAAATGGCAGGATTTATTAATTCATTTGGAGCTATTTGCTTAGTGGTGAGAATCAAATTTGAAGTTGAAACATATTTTTCTTTTACTATTGAAATATGTTGAGGTTTGGGGACAGTTTCTTATTACCCTTCTGGTATTTGCTGTTAATAGTCCAAAAATGCTTCACAATCCCTTGTCCTTCAGAAAATGGAACCACAGGATACTGTTGTACAAGTGATAGTGTATCAATTCAATTGTAAGAAGACCTTTAAAAATAATAGGACTGTCATTTCTGATGTGGCATGTTCCTCCCTACAGAACTGAATTATCTGAAGGCCAAAATGACAAAGAGCTATAATGAAACACTTAACACGTGACGAGAGAGTTAGTTAGGGTGTGAGCCTTGCTTAGACACATTTTCAGAATTGTCTGTTGAATTAAGCAACGGCGTCTGTTGAGAAGAACTAAAACTCACTTGAAAATACAGTCCTTAAAAACTGATTGTTGGGTTGATTGTTTTTTTTGAAGAGAACTTCTAATATTTAGGTGAATTGGGAGAGTGGAGGTTAATTGGATTATTTTGCAAATGAATCAATATTTGCTGGACTTTGCTACATTAACAGCAAGTTCCAGATGTTTAGCAAGAAATATGCAAACTGTGGAAAGCTGTCTGCATACTTCTTTGAAGCCCCTGCTAACTAACTGTGGGTTTCATGGAGGCAGTGGGTGTTGTGAATGTCAGCCAAGCCCTGGCTGGTGTGTGTGGTCCCGTCCCGGAGGCACGGTGTGTGCGAACCTGTTTAGTTCTCAGAGCCATCCTAGGACTGCTGTTTGACAACCACCCCCCCCCCGCCCCCCATTTGCCTGATGAACATGCAGGCACAGGGCACAGTCACAGCTAGGAAGTCAGGAGCAGAGAAAGGGTAGCCTTTCCTTTTTTTAAAGTTTCAAGTGATTTCATTTTACTTCTTCCCCCCCCCCCCCCAAGTTTTAATTTCAGAGAAAACACAGTGGAGAAGAACAGAAAGAATTCTGCACTGAGCAGTCTTACACCCCTGCTCCGATCCAACAGCTATTCATACTTTGCCATATTTGCCTCATCTCTTTTTTCTAAATACATATTTATTATCATTGAATCATCTGGAAGTAGTAGCCACAGACAACCTACCGTGTTCCTGAAGTAGTTTAGAGCACACAGGTCACAGGACAACCACGACATCATTATCACACCCGAGAAGTGGGCTCTTACTTCACACACTAGCTAATTTCCTGTTCATTTTCAAGTCTCCCCCCTTGTCTCAAGAATGTCTTCCATGTGTTTCCCTTAACCAGACCCAGGCAGGTTCCTGGTGTGGCACAGCGGGTCACGTGCCTCCTGAACCAGACATAACTGGGTTCCCAGAGTGGCACTGGGGGTCACGTCCTTCCTAAACCAGACACAGGCAGGTGCCCTGAGTGACACTGAGGTCATGCCCCTCCTGAAACAGACAGGTAGCTTCCCTGCATGGCACTGGGGGTCATGCCTTTTCGGAACCAGACAGAGGCAGGTTCCCCGTGTGGCACTGGGGTCACGTCCCTTAGTGTCTTTTCAGGTTCCCCACTTGCCCTCCACAGGGTTGACTTTTCTAGGCCACCTGTTACATCTGGATTTTTCTGAGTCTTCACTATTTGTGTTTCCTCACTTTTGTCTGTTGTCCCTATGTACTCTGTAAACTAAAGGGAACGAGGGAGAGGCCGAGTTGGGCTCGAGATTTGGATCACTTCATAGGAGCCGTGAGTGAGTGCTTCACGCGACTTCAGGGACATGTGTTCAAGTGGTGGTTACTCGGGTCAGTGCTGCAGGCCATACTTCTGGCGCCCCGGTCCCCAGTGCCAGGAGAGATGTGGAGCCCCAGCACAGGAACCCAGGGGAGAGTCCCACTGTCTTCAAACAAAAATTTTTTTTAATGTTTTATTTATTTTTGAGAGAGAGAGAGATAGAGAGAGAGAGAGCGTGGGGGAAGGGCAGAGAGAGAGGGAGATACAGAATCCGAAGCAGGCTCCAGGCTCTGAGCCGTCAGCACAGAACCCGACGCAGGACTTGAACTCAGGAACTATGAGATCATGACCTGAGCGAGCCGAAGTCGCACACTTAACCAACTGAGCCACCCAGGCGCCCCAGAGAGTCCCACTGTCTTGCGATAGGGCATGTCCTTCCGGGCCACCTCATCCGTCTCTGATGGGGAGGTGCCCTTGGCCCTGTTAACCCTTCCTCACAGGCACACAGGGGCAAGTCCTACTTGTCAGCTTCCATACTTTTTAGCAGACTTCATAAAAGGTTTAGTGGGTGGAAAGTGTTTGAAATTGTTCGTGGAAATAGGACTTCTGCTGACAAATAACATTATCCTTGCATAAAGCAAGTGCCTTTCTTGCTGTAGAGACACGGCTGGCTAGAGGCAGTTTTTTGCCCCCGGCCTTTTATTGAAGGCAGCCTGGTGAAGAAGACAGACATCAGAAACCAGGAAGGGGCTCAGTCAGCTCAGCCGCTGCAACAGAACGTCGTAGATGGGGTGGGGTGCTCACACGGTGGAGACTGAGAGGCGGCGAGCCCTCTTCTGTCTCTTGTAAGGACACTAATCTCATCACGGGCCCACCCTTGGGAATCTAACCCGAATCGCCCCATGGGCTCCGTATTTGGAGATCGGGGCCTAGGGTTTCAGCACATGAATTTTGGGTAGGCACAATCCAGTCCCCACCAAGGGGCTCTAGCTTCTTCTGCTGGTTTGTTAACCTGTTCCTTGTCGCTCCAGTTGGGAGAATAGTTGCCTAATGAAAATGTTTCCGGGGTTGGTGGCCACTCTGTATTTTACATGCTGGGGAAACTGACCCTGTCTTCTGCTATTAATTCCGTTTCTTTTAATACTGTTACGTTAATTTTGTAATTCTGCATCGCAAATTGCCACAGAATTAGTGGCTTAAAAGGACACCAACTCATTAGTCACAGTTCCATGGGTTGGAAGTGTCGTGCAGTGTGGCTGCCACCCCCCCACCCCACCCCCGCTCAGGGCCTCAGAGGCCGAAATCAACGCGGTGGCTGGGCTGCAGCTCTCATCTGGGACTCGGGTTGTCTTCTGAGCCCGCCCGCTGTTGGAGAATCCATGTCCTGTGGTTGTGGCACTGGGGTCCTGCTGTTCTGCTCGCTGTCGGCTGGGGACTGCCCTCAGCTCCTGGAGGCCCACGGCTCCTCACCCCAGGGCCGTGAGTGCTTGACGGATCCAGTTGCCCTGTGCCAGGCCAGTAGGACTCGTCCCTCCTCTTCTGCCACCAGCTGGGAAGAACATCGCTTTGAAAGGCCATGCTACTTGGCCAGCAGATACTTGCTCTGTTTCAAGGTCAGCTCATTTGGGACCTTAATTTGCTCCTTAAAAATTCCTTTGCAGCAGTGCCTGGGCTAGTAAGGCAAGAGGTATGTGTATGCCAGGACCTTCTCGAGGCTACCTCGGAATTCCGCCTGCTACAGTCCTGGCCCTCCGAAATTGATATGCCCCCAAATGCCAAACACACCTGCCCTTCTTCTGAGGTTCCCCGGGGTCTCCTCCCACTGCAGCACCAGCTCAGAGTCCCAAACCTTGCCTGAGTCCCAGAATTCCAGAGTCTCATCCCCTGGGTCACCCGCTGGGTGCCGCTTCCGGGCACTTGCAGACCAAACGACACAGTTCGCCTTCCCAGCGACCCCCACGCAGCGGACCGGTTGTGGGACCACAGGTGTAGATTGGCCAGTTCAGAAGTGGGAACTGGACACAACAGGAAGTCCTGGGCCCAACACGGTTCTGAAACCCAGCGGGGGATCCCCAGTCAGGAGCTCGGGGTGACCCCCCTGGCTCCCTGCTTCGCTCCCTGGGCTCCTGTTTCTGCCCTGAGTCAGCCTTCCTCGTGAGGGGGATGCGTGTCTGTAGCTGAGCGGCCTCTGTTGGTAGAAAACCTGGGGCCCCACAGCCCCTTTCACGGCATGTTATTTGTCTTCTCCAGGGGTTGGATCTGGCAGTTAAAATGGATGTGATTGTATCATGATCTGTTATACAGCTGACTTCTAATCTCCCTTCCTTTTTCCTTACATTGCCTGACGTTACTGTCTCCTGTTCCAAATTCTCAAGGGTTGCGTCTGAGCCCTTGTCCTCCTTGCTCCTCTGTCCTCGTCCCCCTGCCCTGTCTGGATGCCTCATCCTCTGGGCCAGCCGGCTTCAAAGTGGTCATAGTACGCTTTGGGGGATCCCTTGCCCCGTCAGTGGGGTGTCTGCTGCTCTGGCCCCTCCCTCCAGGCCCGAGGTCAGATGTCCCTCTGCACCGGCTCTCCTCTGGTCACTTTCTAAAGCAGCCCCTCCGCCTGTTCTCTGCTTCGCTGCCTTGACCTACTTTCTCAGTGGTGCTCATCTCTCTTTGCTGATGAGTTTGTCACGTCTCGTCACCAGCTGGAACGGGAGCTCCATGAGCACCAGGCCTGTGATAAGGTGTGAGCACCCTGGTTGGCTCGGTACGCATGCTTCGGCTGAGCATTTGAGCACTTTCCTCAGTGCTCTGAAAGAATCGCTTTCTTACTGGTAGGGTTCACTGTTGCTGATGAAAATGCTATCTGATTCCCAGTCCGTCGTGGGGAGGGACCTCCTCTCCTCCCAGAACCTTTAGGGCCCTCTCTTGTACCCTTGATGTCTCGAGATTCTAGGACTTGGTTAGACATGGGTCATTTTCATTCTCTGTGCCTGGCACTCGGGCCTTTGCAGCCTCATGGTTCTTCCAGCGGGGGGAATACTTGGATAATTTTTTCCAAATCATGAAATAATAGAATATTAAAGTATATTTGGAAGCTCCATATCTCGGTTTTCTGTTTTTTCTAAAACACCTGTTGCTTGGATGTTGGGTCTTTTCTGTTTCCTGTCTTTATCTGCTCTTGGAGAAGGTTTCTCAGCTTTATCATATAACCCTTCCATTGAATTTTTAATACTGCCAGTCACATGGCTGGCATCGTAGTGTAGGGAGATGGGTAGTAACAAAATAAGTAAATTATAAATTCGAGGGTAATGTCTTAGATTTGTGGTGTGTACCCACATGGCATGGAGTTTTAAGTCAGATGGTCTCTAACAGTGTTGCTGGGGGTAACATCCGAGGAGAGGCTTGACAGAGGTGAGGGGCCCCGTGTAGCCATATGACAGAGAATGTTGCAGCCACAGTAAGTGCCAGGGCCACGAAGAAGGAGCACACCTAGAATGTTCTAGACCTAGCAGGGTCCACCGTGGCCACAGTGGACTGCGAGGCGGCTTGGGCATCGCTGGCCACTGGAGCCACTGGAACACTTTGGAGAGTCTGTGCCACAGCCACCTGCTCGGGTGCGTTTTCATGGGATCCCTGGGAGCCGTGTGTGGGCAAGTGTGGCATGGTATGCCTGGACAGCAGGGCCAGATGGGGTAAGTGTGAGGGGTACAGCCGCCCCTGTCTCTTGCACACGGGTGTGAGGTGGGCAGAAGGTGCAGGAGGGATGGCGGACATGCAGAGGAAACTTGGAGACGCTGGCACCCGCGTGGAAATGCCCGGCCTTCCCAGTGGAGCATAGGGAGTTGACGTCTGAATTTGGGGTCCGGGAGTGTCGAGCTGGAGGAACAGGAGGTACAAACACGGAGGTGGGGGGCCAGTGGGACGTGACTGGAAGTGAGGGTTGGCGTGGGCTCGGCCGCAGGGACCGGTGCCTGGGAGCAGTTCGGTCCGCTTGCGGTGGATGTCACTGATGTGGGCGGGCCTTGGTGCTGCTCAAGACATGTGCCTGGGATCCCACCCTGGACTGTATGTCAGGTCACTAAGTTACACCCAGATATTTGTACAAACTCTTAATTTAAGAAGTAAAAATTGGGAGTAAACTCACCAGTAGAAATGACCATCAGTCTGCCGTATCGTTGAGCAGGTATTCATTGAATGCATGTTAGTGGGGTACTGTGTGAGCCTCCGAGCACCCAGTGATGCAGGAGGAGTAGCCGGGGGGGGGTGGGGCACGGTGTCCCCGAGTGGGGAAGCGAGGACGAGGCCTGGGGAGGGAGCCCCGTGCAGCTTTCTGCAGGGCCGAGACCATGGTGACCTGGGGGTGACGGGATGGCAGGGGTGGAGGTGGGGCGTCGGGTCCAAGTTAGGGGAGAAGGTGGAGCAGGGATTTCACTGTCCTTTGAGTCACGAAGCCTCTTGAGAGTCTAAATTCAAAGCACTTTTGTTATTTCATTACTTTTTTTAAAAGCTTTGATGGTGCTATGTAGCCATGTAGAAATACATTTAAAGTTTCCCTTTTTCTCATAATCTTGACCTGATTTCAGTGACCCAGGGAGGAACATTCGTGATCTGGTTCTGTTTATCTGGAGGTTGCGATAAATCCTGGGTGTTTGGCCCCCGTGCAGAGCCCTGCTGGCGGCTCCTCCAGGCCCGGCTGGAGGACCTGGTGACGCCCTCACGGGGCGCGCTGGCTCGGCAGCTGTCAGTGCCACGGCCCCACTGGTGAGCAGGACTGCACCGCGAGCGGGCAGCAGTGTGCGAGTGAGTTAGCTGGGTGTCGGAGAGAGAGCAGTGAGGAGCCGGGGGTCTGGGAGGTAGGCCACAGGCAAAAGGCTGCAGTGGACCAGGTGGCAAAAAGTAGGGTTCTTTCTTAAGCACCTGCTGCGTGCTGACTCGGGCCCTCTGGCCGGGGGGAGAGAGAGGCCCATCAGATGGGGCACGGCGTGCGGAGGCAGCTTCCCTCGGCCTTACACGTAAACATCCCAGACCGTAGCAGGCTGGTTTGTGAGGCGAGGGTGTTGGACATGGGGGAGGTTCAGCAGTTTGGTGATTTTTGTGTAGAAGTAAGTACAGACAGGACTTCTAGAGTGCTTAGGTGAAGATAGAAATCTCTCTCATTGGTTGCTCAGAGCTTCCTGAGCAGCAGCTCTGGGGCGGGCACTCCGCCGGACACGACGTCCCCCAGGGAGGTGCAGCCTCAGCCTGCCTGGGAGTTCACAGTGCCATGGGAAGCGGCCTGGGCACGGCTCTGAAGATGCTGACGGCGTGGGAGTTAGAACAGCAGCTGGCTTTAGACCTGGGGTTGGGGGGCCTCTCCAGGAGGCTCGGGGTCTCACTGACAGCCTGCTGCCCTGAGGTTGGAGGGCCGGGCTGGCAGGAATGGTGCACACCGGTGGCACTGGCACGGACGAGCGCCCCGACACGGACGGGCTCTGCCCATGGATGGAGCCTGACCTGGACAGACGTTGTTAATGGACGGGGCCGGTGTGGACAGAGCCTGACGTGGACGGGGCCAGCGTGGATGGAGCCTGACCTGGACAGACACTGATAATGGATGGCCCTGATGTGGACAGAGCCTGACGTGGACGGGGCCAGTGTGGATGGGAGCCCTGATGTGCATGGGGCTGGCGTGGCTCATCAGGAGTCTGGACCCTTTCAGGGATTTCGTGCAGGAAGGACATGTCTGATTGGCTTTTCTACATGTTGCTTAGACTTGTCCATGAGACTGGGTGTAGGAAGGCCTGTTCTGGATGGATCTGCCATCCAGATGGGAGCCATGGAGTGTCCAGGGAATGGCCGTGGGCTCAGAGGGCGTGGCATTCAGGGAGGAAGGGGCAGGACTGGGGAGAGGATGGTGTGGGGAGGAAGGAGAGAAGACAGAAGGACCCCCACAGGGCAGCTGGAGCTTGGAGGTGGGGGGCGGGGGGGAGCAGGTTGGCGATTTCTTAGAAAGTTGTCAGATAGCCGTGTGTGGCTCCCCGTGGTGGGCATTTACTCCAGAGGGTCTGTCCGCCCAGAGGTGTGGCCGTGAGTGTTCACAGCAGCCTTAGTCCTCACAGCCCCACAGGAAACAACCCAAATATCCATTTGCTGGTGAGTGGGCCAACAAAATTTCAGTGGACGCTGCTCAGGAGGAGAACGAGCTGTTGATGTGACAACGTGAGCGAGCCTGGAAACAGGATGAGGGAGACAATTGTGCTGTGTGACCCACAAACGCAGTGCCCAGAACACGCCCCCTCGGTGCAGTTGTTGGGCAGACCGGGGGTCTCTGGGGCGAGGGTCCTCATCTCCGTCGTGGTGGTGGTTTTCAGGCAAACGTCAAAACTTACCAAGTTGTCTCTTTAAAATACGTGCAGTTTGTTTTGTCAAATATTTCTCCTTAAAGCTGTTTAATAAAGGTTATGGGATAGATAGATGAATAATCTAGAAAAATACAACTTAGCAAAGCTAATGAAAAAGCAAGTGGATGGGACGCCTGGGGGGCTCAGTCAGTTGAGCATCTGACTCTTGATTTCAGCTCAAGTCCTGATCTCATGGTTTGTGGGATCGAGCCCCACGTCAGGCCCTGTGCTGACATCTCGGAGCCTGCTTGGGATTCTCTCTCTCACTCTCTCTGCCCTCTCCTGCTTGTGTGTTCTCACTCTAGTGCAAAATAAATAAATATACTTTAAAAAAATAATTGGAAAACTTTAAGATTCTTGTAAGATGTGGTTAACGAAAGGAAGGGATGACCCCTGGGTGTTTGCACAAGGGGGTGGATGCAGGTCCCTTCTCCTGAAGGGTCCCCGGGGCAGGTGGGCCTAAGGAGGGTCCGAGCCGCACAGGAAGTTGGGACCAGCCGGAGGGGGTGCTTCCGTCGGGGACCCCACGGTCACGGAGCCTCCATCGTGCCTCGCATCTGTGGGCAAGGCACACCATATAACGCTGTCCTCACTCAGCTGCGGCTGAGGCCCGAGGGCCTGAGCTCTGGAGCCCACTTGCTGTGTGTGCTGGCACGGGAAGGTACCCCCAGTGGTTGACTAGTTATAAAAACCGCATTGTAATGCATCATATTGTAGTCCGAGGTTGGCTTTTTAGTAAAGATGGAGATCTGTGTATGCGTGTGAAAAGTATTTAAGTGTAAACCCACAGAGGGAAATACACCTTCACACTAAGGACGACAGCTCCTTTTTGGTGATTAGGGTTGTAGGGTTTTTTTTTTTCCTTAATATTATTCTTTACTTTCCAAATCACGTTCAGTAAATGTGCGTATTGCTTTCATATTGCAAAAGAAACCCAATGTACTTACCTAAAGGACAGTAATGCAGGATGTGGGTGTAATACGGGGAGGGCGGTGGGGAAGTATCCACTGAGCAGTGCCCAGGGGCTCGGAGGGAGGGCGTGCTCCAGATCGTGGAGCAGTGTGCAGCAGAGTGGCCGGGACAGAGGCACTGGCCTCACAGGAAGGACTGTTAGTGGTGGAGGAGGCTGATTGGAGGGGCGGGTCGAGGTGAGTGGACAGGGAGGCAGGACCTCTTCACACAAGCATGGCTGCCTCTGGGTCCGAGGTGTGCCTGACGCACCACCCACGCCCTTCTGGAATGCTCCAGCACCAGTGCAGCCAGCCTCCGTGCACCTCGGCAGGGAGCCACCTGGGAGAGGCTCGGGTCTCAGACCGGAGGGGTTGGCCAGACCACGGTTGGGGCAGTGACCAGTGATCTTGGATACAGGTTGTGTTGGTAGCGTCCTTGTCACTGGAATCTTGTCAAGAGCAGTTTGATGGAGTCAGGGGGTGGCAGATGCAAGGGAAAAGAGTGCGCTGGTGTGGGGGGCCTGTAACACCCTCGCTGAGTTTAAGCTTGCATTTTCTGGGTTACTAGTGAAGCTGAACATTTGAAAATATGCCTGCTTGGATTTCCTCTTTTGTGAAGTGCCCGTGGTTCCTCGTACGGTCCGGAGCCGACGTTGGCAGATGTCTCGTGTAAAGAACCGGACAGCAAATACCTTAGCTTTTTGGGTCATCTGGTGTCGAGAGTCCTCAGTCCCAAAGCAGTCACAGACAGGACACAGGTGAGGGGGCGCAGCAGGCCCCATCTCGCTTTGTTTACAGGCCAGCCTTGCCGAGCCCTGTCTGGACTGTAGTCTTACCCACGGGGGTGTTTTCGTCCACCGTGGCCTTTTCCACTCTTGTGGTTTTCGATTATCTGATGCCCTTCTCTTTAACCAAGTTGCTCTCCTTAGGGCAGTCCGTCTGTGGTTAGCACCTTCTGATTGTTTGGTAACCTTTTCTCACTGAGGTCAGGATGATGTCCTCCCCGGGATCTTCTCACGTCTTGAATTGTGCTTTCACACGCGGGCTTCATCCACCTGGAATTGATTGATTGGGGGTGAGGTAGGGGAGATCCCTGTTACGAGGTAGTAAGAGTCGGTTTTCCTGTTTCATCACTAGGGATGGCGTTGACGGTAGTTTTCTTCATTGTAAAATGCACTTTTTGTGGAGGTGTCGTCTACACAGCCTGAAGCTCACCACAGTCTTCGGTGTGGCTGGCGTCTCTTGGTGCATCTGTGACCGCTCCCCAGTCCCGACCCCGACTGTTCATCCCCACAGACTTCCAGCCACCAGCCCCTGCCGCCGGCCGGTCCACAGGCACCCAAATCTGCCTTTTCTAGAATCGTGTGTGCACTGGGACACGCACTGTGTGGTCCTCGTGTCTGGCTTCTTGCCTGCAGCGCAGATTTCACCCCTTGTTCATTTTGGTTGCTGAGAAGTACCAGCTGTGTGGATGGGGCACTTTCCGACTCCCACCACCCGTCGACGGGCACTGTAGCTGTTTCCAGTGCGGGCTGTTATGAATAAAGCTGCTTTGAACATTCAGGCATAAGCCTTTGAGTGCATATTCGTGTTTGTGTCTCTTTTAAATTAGAGAACTTTTATTAGCTTCTAAATTGGTGAAGAGGTTTTTGGTGGTTTTTTTTAATGTTTATTTTAGAGAGAGAGAGAGAGAGAGAGCCCGCAAGCAGGGGAGGGGCAGAGAGAGTGGGAGACAAAGAAATCCAAACAGCTCCAGGCTCCGAGCTGTCAGCACAGAGCCTGACGTGGGGCTCGAACCCACGAACCATGAGATCATGACCTGAGCCAAAGTTGGATGCTCAACCGACCAAGCCACCCAGGCATCTAAGAGTTTTTTTAAAGTCATGAATGGATAATGAATTTTATCAAATGATTTCTGTGCATCTTTGGGAAGATCTTGTCATTTTTCTCCTTTTTTGTCTTTTGTGAAATTGCTTCTTCTCATATTAAGCCCCCTTGTATTTTGGGGTAAACCCAGCTTGTGAGGCACGAACCTCCTTCTCAGACACTGCTGGGTCAGGTGACTCCACGTGCTGTGACTTTGACACTAATGTCCACCAGTGAGGTCAGTCTGATTTTCCTTCCAGTTCTGGTCTGGTGGGTGTGGATGTTAGTTTCATAAAAAGAGTTGGAAAATACCGTCTTGTTGATTCTCCAAGTGGACTTGTTTGAGTAGGTTTGCTTTGGCTCCTTGAACGCTTGGTAGGACTGCCCTCGAGATGATAGGCCTTCACAGACCTTCACCCTGGCTCCTTGGGCTTCATAACATGGGATGTCCCCTGCCTGCCCCCACAACTCCCACATGCTCCCCGCGCACTGCCTGTCTCCCGTGCCCTTCCAGCCCACCAGCCCCTGGGCCTCAGTGACACCAGACTGCCACTGAGATCTGCCCGTGTGTCTTTGGTCGATCCTGGTTCTTCACTGTCTCAATTCTTACTTTTCTCTTGGTTTGAAGCAAGCAAACGAACAGACCGGTGTAGCTGGGCAAAGCCAAAGCTGCTGGTCTGGGGACGTGGGGGGAACACGGGCTCTGTGTGGCCAGCACGTGTGGGATGACGCTCCCGTGTTGTGTGTCTCCACAGGCTTCAAGATGTAGCGGAGGGCTCCGGGCTGCCGTGTACAGGTAAGTGCGGTTTGAATTTTCTTTCAGTGCATGCGAATTGCTTAAATGTACCTTGGGTTGTACTTTGTGAGATCATGGTAGCCATAGAAGAAGTCAGTTCCTTCTGACTCCTTTCACATGTCATCTCAGACAGCTCTGGAGGAGATTAGGGCACAGCCACTTACACATGTTCAAGTTTTCTCTTCATTAACACTTCTGCTTGACTCTGTCGTGTTGTTTGCTACGTGGGACTCACCTAAAAGTTCTAGAAAGAACTTAATGGCAGGACTGTGTGCATCAGACATAAAAGACGTGAAATAACACGTGCGTTTCTGTGCCAGAAGATGGACAGAGAGCAAGGGACGGAGGGGAGGCACGGAAGCGAAGACCCGCAGGGCAGAGTGAGGCCGCTGGCGAGGTGCCCCAGTGTCAGAGCAGCGGCCTGAGCGCCCAATGCGAGGGCAGGAGGAGGGGGCCGAAGACGTCTAGAGGAGGTGAGGCACGGTGTCCCCAGGGTCCCCAGCCCTCCGTTCCCACAGCCACTGGTGTCGGGTGGGGAGGAGTCCACAGCCGTGAGAAGCCCACCGTTGAGACAGGGCCACGTGCTCACCTTCGCTGCCGACATCCCCTGGTGTCCCTCCTGCCAGGAGGTTGGAGACGGGCCAGGCCAGGCGTCTCAGGGTTTGCCGGCAGGTGCGGCTTGTGGAGGGTGCGGGACTGGAAGCTTTGCACCCCTTTTGCTCTTTGCACCCCCACCTGGTGTCCAGTGTCCAGTGCTGAGTAGGGGCCGCCGAGCATGGGAGGTGCAGAGACGGTGACAGTGGACATTTCCCTCCTGAGTGCAGCTCCTTGTGGGCCTGGGGGCAGGACGGTGGCTGGCCATGGGGCCCAGCGTGGGCCGAGCGGGCACTCGGCGGCAGGGGTCTCTCAAGTCCGCTCTCGTCTCCGAATGCGGTGGTCAGCAGGCAGAGGGTTCCTCTGCCAGGCTGTCAGGGCCATCCCCTCAGCCAGGTGCTGCGCTTGGGTGGCCCGCCCCTCCACCTTCCCTTGTCCCCTGTGACCTCCCTCCCTCGGGGCTCATCCGGGGTTCCCTGGCGGTGAGACTCTTGTAGTGGGAGTCTCCGAGGGATGCTGTGTCTTTCGCAGCTTGAAGGCACTCCTGCCGCCCATCTGGTGCCCACCTGCCGTCACCTGGTCACTCAGAAAGTGACGTCTATGCAGTGTCTCCTCACTGAGGCCCTGCTCTCACTCTGCCTGAAAAGTGGTAGGGGGTCTTTGAGCCTGAATCTTCTCTTCCTCAACAAAGCCTCCACTGGTGACTCCCGAATAAATTGTCACCGCAGTTACTAAGGTGGTGGTGACTCCTACTCCACACGATCAGCTCACCTTCTTCTGGAAAGACACGTGTTCCTTTCTTACTCATCTGTCTCCCTGTGGACTCGTGAGCTTCTGGGTTATTCTGTCAATTGTCATCTGATTCATTCTGTTCGCCTAATGATAGTTACTGCTTATCTTGAAGTTCTAGTTGCCCCCGGGGTGTCTAGCGGGGCCCCTTTGAGCTGGGGCCAGGCCCCCCTGCTCCAGTTCTGTTACCTTCCGGGCCCAGCCTTGGGTCAGTCACCTACTCACGCACCCTGGTTCCTCGTGGTGGATAGTGCTGTAAGCTGGGACCTAGGCTGCCAGGGAGGCTTACTCCCAGGCCCTCTCAGTGGATAGAGCTGGGGAGGGGGTGTGGAGTCCACAGCCACATGCACCCACACGTCTTTATCTCTTTACCCACCTCCTCATAAGCATGAGCTCACACTGACCCTGGTCCCTCAAGGGGGCCAGAGGCCCTGTCAGTGCCGGCGCGACCATGGCCTCTGTTTTGTCCTTATGAATCTGCTTGTCACCCTCATGCAGGGCCACGCCAGTCTTCTCCACGTCATTCTGATTTCAGTGTGTGTGCTACTGAAGCGAGCACTGTTGCGGCTTTCGTTTCGTGGTTCAGTTACCTGGGGGTTGGGAAGACACTTTGTCGCTGAGCACATTCCTGTCTGACGGGAATATTTGCGTGTGGTCGCATCCTCAGTGGCTGGCTTGGAAACAGCTCCTATAGAGGGCTGTGGACATGAGGGCAGCACTCCCTGGGGCCAGCGCGGGGCCTCACGCCAGAGTCCTTCCATGTCGGCAGGGCCCTGTTTCCTGCTCTGCTTTGCTTGGGATGATTCCTGGGTTTCCCTTCTCTCGGGTGTCGTTCTCTATCTGTCTTTTTTTTTTTTTTTTCCTTTTTCCTGGCTCCACACGGTGGTGCTGGGTTCCCAGGTCAGTCACCTGGCTGGCCTCAGTGCACACACTCGCTGAGGACAGACTTTACTAGATTCCTAGTAACGTCCGTGAACCCTGACCCACAGACACACCTCGCTGCAGGGAGTTAGGAAAGGTCATCTCCAGTGGAGACCATGTGTCTGCTGCAGCCTGATGTGCAGGGAGGAGAGATGTGGGCGAACGCCTAGGAGTGTCAGCTTCCCCCTCACTCTCCGTGGAAAGCCCAAAGCGGTACTGTGGTCGAGAGACCCGCCGCGTTCCATCAGCGACGTTAGTGGGGCGGTCTTGCTGATTGCATTCGTTTGCTCTGATAGTTTGTGGGTGCCACTGGGTCTCAGGATGGGTGACGGTGTGCCTCCAGATCCTTGCTCCCTCCGGGTCCCTCACTGCCTCTTCTAGCCAAAAGCCCTGGCCAGGCCCACGGCGGCGGGCGTGGCGGGCATTTGCCCTCGGACTTCACGCGAATGGAAGTGGGTCTGAAGTCCTCCAAGTGGCTTGCTTTCTTTTTCATTTTCCTTAAATGGCATTGAGCAGTGAACGTCCTCGCTGGCGGCCTGGGAGCCGTGTGCGCGATGGCCACTGGGTGCAGCCGGCCACCCTCAGTGATGCCTTTGACTCTGATGTCTCGGAGCATCTGTTTCTGTTAGTCATCTTACCGGGAAGACATCCGTTCTGTAAGTATTTTCCAGAGCAGCGTTTTGTGTGGGTTTCCTGCTGCTGCTGCAACGAAGGGCCACAGGCTCGGTGGCTACAGCAGCACAGACGTGTCACCTGACGGTTCTAAATGTCAGGGGTCCAAAAGGGTCTCAACTGGGCTATAGTGAAGGTGCCCGCGGGGCTGGCTCCTTCTGGCTTCAGGGGACAATGGATCTTTGTCTCTTCCAGGCACCCCACCCTTGGTTCATGGCCAGCAGCCTACCACTCCCAGTCTCTCTGACTCGGACCCTCCCATCTCCCCTTTTAAGGGCCCTGTGATGACAGGGGGTCTGTGGGGTCATCTGGGACCATCTCCCAGCTCAAGGACTTTTTGCCTTGTGAGGTGACACGCAGATTTTGGAGTAGGACATGTAGTAGGACAGTAGTTACACCTCCTGACACAGCTCCGGAGATGCGGTGACAGAACCCAACCTCACGGAGCCTGTGGTCCAGCCAGGGAGACGGGGAAAGCTGGAGCAGAGCAGGAAGGGGCCCCGGGACAGAGACAACATGTCGGCACTTTGGTGCACAGATGATTGGACTTTGATGATGCCATGTTGTGTGCAGTGCTGACGTTCTGTGTGATAGTGACAGGGATCAGCAGGCGGCCCAAGGCGGGGGCTTCTGTGTGCCCCCCTGCTTCTGGGCCTGGGCTTTCCTGAGCCAAGAGGCTCCTGAGTCCCGGGGAGGGGTCCTGGAGGGCTGGTTGGGCTTTCCCTGGACAGGGCAGGGGGAAGCGGGGGAGGGTCTGGAACTCATGCCGGCTAAATGAAATCGCTTTCCGAGCCAGTCCTCGGTGGCGGTTTTCTGTGATTTGCCATTTGAAACAATTGCAGCGAACATCTTTTTTTTTTCTTTTTCTTCTTTTAACGTTTACTCGTTTTTGAGAGACAGAGAGAGACAGAGTACAAGCAGGGGAGGGGCAGAGAGAGAGGGAGACACAGAATCTGAAGCAGACTCCAGGCTCCCAGCTGTCAGCACAGAGCCCGACGTGGGACTCAGACTCATGAACTGTGAGATCATGACCTGAGCCACAGTCGGATGCTTAACCGACTGAGCCACCCAGGTGCCCCTGCGGCAAACATCTGTTGAACTTGTCCAGTTATTAGGATAAATGTCTAGAAATGGGATGGCTCCTGTTCCATCTGGGCACATCTGGGCCCCTCTTACTGCCTGCTTCCCTGGGTCTTGTCGGGACTGGACATTGACTTTCCTGACCCTTCTGATGTCAGAATCACGTGGTGTGACTGTTTGTATCAAGGTCTCATCGAAGGACTTTGCTTCTCCTTCAGGTTTGGCCAGTGCTGCCCTTGCTGGTGCCCCTTGGGGTCATTCATCCCCTAGGTTTACAGAAGAGCCAGAAGCTCTAGGAGTGACCCCTCAGCCTCCTGCCCCAGACTCAGCACAGCCTGCCTATTCTCCCAGCCTGTCTCCCTGCACCTTCACGACCCTCCTTCACTTGCCTGCCACCTCACCAGCTGGCCTCAGCTCAGTCCTGAGCAGGAGGGGTCAGGGGAGCCGAGAGGGGCAGTGCCACAGGTGGTTAAGGGAATAGTAACGTTTGCAGAGAGCTGCCCATCAGGTGTTCGGCGGGACAGTCCCAGTCCTCTGTGGGAGGACTTTTGGCAGTTCCTTCTCCAGACGGAAGTCGGCCCACAGAGCCTTTGTGGCTTGGACCTGCCCTGGCAGGTGGCAGCCTCTGTCCACATGATGCTGTGCCCTCCTGGAAGGATGTGCTGTAACTTGATTTACATTTAGCCTGAACCTTTGATAACACATGGGAGTATTTCAGATATTGATACTGGTTTTCTCTTCTAGAAGCCAAAGATGTTGACCAGAAAGATTAAACTCTGGGACATAAATGCCCACATCACCTGCCGCCTGTGCAGTGGATATCTCATCGACGCGACCACGGTGACCGAGTGTCTGCATACGTGTACGTGGATAATATTCTAGAACGTGGCCTTTGACAGCTGTGGGGGGTGTGTGTGTGTGAACTATCTGCATATGTGTATGGTGGAATGATCTAGAACATGCCTTTGACAGCTATGGGAGGGGTGTGTGTGGACTGTCTGCATATGTGTTTGGCAGAATGTTCTAGAACGTGGCCTTTGACAACTTCCAGCCTTGTGCTTTCTTAATACTTGTGGTTTCTTATTTTTCCTTCCTTCCTTCCTTCCTTCCTTCCTTCCTTCTTTCCTTCCTTCCTTCCTTCCTTCCTTCCTTCCTTTCTCCACCAAAAGCTTTTAGCTCAAACACAAAGCAAAACACAGAAGCAGGAATAAAGATCTTAAAAATAAATCAGAAAAATTACTTCAAATTAAAAACATTGTGGGTACTTTCAGTAGAGATACCATTTAGGAAAGCTAAGTACAGGAAAAATTTAATTATTTCTATGTAACAGCAAAACCAGTAACTGTTATGACAGAATATTCATTTCTAGTGGACAGAAATGCTTCCTTTTTAAATTTTTCCAAATGAATTCCTTTAACATTTTAAACACAAGAATGTGGTTCGGCTCCTCACGACTAATAAGCCTGTGTTCTGATGTTTAGAAGACTCTTAGCTGTGCCGAGCTTGCGGTTTTAATGCCCCAGCTCAGCAGGAGATGCTGCTGTTTACCCCGAAGCATAGTCACCGCTGGGGTGGTTGAGGAGTCAGGCCGGAGTGTCTCCGCTGGCTGTGGTAGGCACGCCGTGTAGATAGGGTCTTTGCAATACAGCCAATGGGTGTAATGCAGATGACTTTTGACTGTGTGTTTTCCACTTCAGAAAATAAAATATTCGACCCCTTAGGTAGAACTTTCATTTTAAAGGTAACTATAGTTTTTGGATTATTATTTTCATTGAATTTCCTTGAATTTTGGTGTACAAAGAAAATCTTGTGGTCTTTTTTTACACACATGAAAATTGTAATTATTGGCCCCTATGGTGAAGATATTTGGGGGAGACAAGTACTTTCTGATGATTTCTCAGCTCTTGGCCTCTGAACACCTATTCACTTAGGTTCTTTGCCCCTCTTATCCCTGCACCTCAAATCTGCTGAGTGAGGCCGCTGACTGAGCGCCTGGGGCTTCTCCGTCGTTGCTGAGACCTGAGAGGTGGCAGCTCCATCACAGCAGCCACGTGCGAGGTGGCCTGCGCCTCAGCCCCCGTGTGTGCCGTGCCCGAGGGGGTGCTGGCATCTCCCTCCCTGGTTACTTTCTGACACAAGTGTGCTTTTGCAGTCTGTCGGAGCTGCCTGGTCAAGTATTTGGAGGAGAACAACACCTGCCCCACGTGTAGGATCGTGATCCACCAGAGCCACCCGCTGCAGTACATTGGGTAAGTGTGCCCAGGTCCCGGTCCCAAAGCCACAGCTTCCGGCATCTCCCGGTGTGTCAGGGACCCGCCCAGCACGGGACACGTGTGACCACGTACGGCAGCCGATCCAGCCAAGTCAGGCCAGTGAGCGCTGGGGCTGTTCCCATAAGTTTCCAGGAATATTTGCTCAAATTGAGTATTTTGAGGAACCTCAGGACCCACCTGTATTTCACTAGTTTTGCAATAAATTGGCTGAAGTTTACTCTGAAGTGGATAGCAGCCCCTGGTCCACCTTCCTGTCATGGGACAAGTGGTCCTAGGCCCCGGGTGGCTGCCCCTTGTGTGTGGCCTGCGTCTTGCTCCCCGCAGCTGGTGCTGCAAAGAGTCCCCTCCTTTGGTTTCGGGGAGATCGGACCCCCTTGGAATCAGCACCATTTGTGAGGGAGGCGTCAGGGAGTTGGCACGACCAGACTTGGGGGTCAGGCTATGATGGGGAGGAAGTGCTGGCTTATGGCTTTTACGCAGAGTTTTAAATGACTTCAGATTTGGCTGGGGGGGGGGGGGGGGGGGGGGCTCTAAAGGAAGCCAAGCGCTGCCTGCACCACATGGGAGCAGCAGAGGTAGGTCTGAATATATGTTTTGAAGGAAGAGAGGGACGTGTGTCTCCACTTCCCAAGTTGTGAAGTATGTCGTGTGCGCACAAGGCGTTGAAAAACACATGAATGGCTTATAATGGCACAGCAAGAAACCACTCCCAGATGGAGAAGTAGAAATCACCAGGCCCAGAAGCCCCCGCCCCACCCTGGCCGCTGTCCCCACACAACATAGCTTAGTCTCCTGCGGTCCGGCTCGCTACATGGGGAACCAGCTGTGTTTTCGTGGCCCTTGCCCTTGACCCAGCCTGTTCTCCAGACGGGTCTCTGTTAGTGGGGAGGTCTGTGCAGGTGGACAGCAGGGTGTCCTCTGTGGGCCCTCCGTGCTGCTCTGGGCATTCCCGTGCAGGTGTCCCCCCTCTGTCGGCCCTCCGCAGGCTGCTGGGTTGTGGAGCTCCCGTGCCTTCCTGTGCGCTGCTGGGCTGCTGTGCCGTGCACCGTCTTGATGTGTCCTGTGGGTGCCTGTGGACTGCGTTCTGGCCACATGGTGGCTCCGTAGGGTATCTTGGCCTGTCGCCCTGATTACCAGTGAGCACGGTCCTTTCTCAGATGTCACCTGGCCACTCGGGCTGCCGGGAGATGTCTCTTCACATCTCATTTTTCTCTTGGGTTCTTTATTTTACTTGTTTGCTTTGAAGAAATGCTTTATATGCTCTGGGTACTAATTGTTGGCAGTGTGTGCACGTTACCTGCGTTGGGGGCATAGTCTTGCAGAGCACGGGGTTGCTTTCCTGACATGAACTGTAGAAGGCAGGTGGTGGTAGGGGCTTCATGCTAGTGGGAAGCTGTGGTGACCCTGCCCCTACCCCCACCCCCGTGCTTTGGGGAGACAGCAGGCAGGGCTGTCTGGAGAACTGAAGCCCTTTAGCAATCTGAGACCCCAGTGTTCCAGGCAGAGCCTAGCCTGCTAACACACAGCGGGGGCCGATGGGAAGAGAGCTGGCCAGGTGTGCAGGCCTGGGTCCAGAGGGCCAGGGTCAGCGAGACGGAGGTGCAGAGCTGGGAAAGATGCGCAGCCCCAAGTCCTGCTGTGGGCCCTGGGCTCCAGAGTGGCTCTTTCCTGGCAGTCCTGTCCCTTGCTGTTTGCTCCCTGTTCTCTGCCTAAAGCTACACTGGCCCAGGGTGATTTTCTTGTTCTCCCCTCCTGATGCCAACTCTGCACTTGGCTCAGAGCCTTGTTCCTGACACAGCTTCTCCAGCCACACCTGGCCCAGCCTCCTGCTCTGATTCGCTACCCCCCACTGTGCAGCTGCCCCAAGGGAAGGGCTTTCAGCTTGGGGCTGGGGCAGTGTGGGGAGAGGGCAGTTAGGGCGGGGCAGCGGGGCCTGGGGGCACCGTGCGGGGCCCTGGGCAGTAACTTAGGCCTTACGAGGTGGGATGATGCCGAGTGGTGCTGGCCGCAGGAGGGTGCTGGGCCTGAGCTCCTGGTGCCCGTTGGATCCCTGAGGCAGCTCCACACTTCAGGCCTCATCTTAAAGCCAAGGGCTCTTGTCACGTGGGCCCAGTAGAGACCTCGACACAAGCGAAGGGCTGGGAGAGGGTGTGTGGCCTGTGGCCTAGAGTGTAAACACGAAAGCCTCTTTCAAGGGGCTGCCCCTCCAAGAGCCTGGATGTGGCTGACACCAGGAGAAGCGCGCTGTGCTGTTCTGCCCTGCCTGCCAGCACCCTTTCCAAGGAGAGCCCCCCCAACCCCTCCCCTCAGCCCTATGGGTCTGTGGCCAGGCAGGCGGGGCCTGGCACGGTCATTCGGAGGACCCGGAGTCAAGCTCTGTGGCGGGGATCTCTCCACCATCCTCTCCTCGTGCAGTGGGGGGAGCTTTCCACAAAGCCGTGGGGGTGTCCTGCGTGCTGCGGGCCAGCTGTGGTCCATAATCTTCGCTGTGGGCACGTGCGCATCGTGGTCGGAAATTTGAGAAACCCTGCTTTGGTCTGCCACAACACAGGCTGAGATGTCAGACTGATGTCTGTTAGAACTTAAAAGTTCTTCCTGGTAATGGTGAATGAGGGTCTCTGCAGGCCCTGGTCACCCGCCGTTTGTGGCCTAACCGTGAGCCCATTGAGTGGCTGCTGTGTGCCCGGCCCTGGACTAGCCCTGACAGCTAAATGTCTAGAAGTTTTGTGGAACCCCATCGTTTATCCGTTATTTACATGCTACTTGTCTGGGTACTTACGGGTTTTCATTTTATGATGTTTGAAAATTAACGTTGATTTGAAAAGTTACTTAAACATTTGAATAAGTTACGTTTAAAAATAGCAAACTGGAGTAGAAACTATATTTGAAATGCTGTGCTTATATAACCTTTTCAGAAAACCTTTATAGGTAGATCTTAAGGACCACAGGGAGGGCCTGATCTTAGGGCCTTTCCTCTACATTATTCAGAACATGAAAGAAAAGTTTCCTGTCTAGTGGAGGCCCAGGAGGCACCGGTGGAAGAGGTGGGGGTGGGGGCCTGTGTGGCCCCTGGAGGCCGCATCTCTGGGTGTCCGGACCACGTTCAGCAGGCAGAGGGCACTCATCATCTAGAGGGTCTTGTCTGTGCCGCCATTCCTTGAAACTTCTAGAACCTGAATTAAATGATACATTGATTCAGGTTGTTTATAACTTTTGCTAGCACAAACATTTTTTTAAGTGCAAACTAGAAGCAAAACTCAAGCAAAATTTCAAATTCGCGATTGTGGAGTCTGATACCGTTAATGGAAAATGCGCACGGATTGTGGAAGTGGCGTTTCTAGCTAACCTCACCTGTTATGTTCTCTTTGCCAGTCATGACAGAACCATGCAGGACATTGTTTACAAACTGGTTCCAGGCCTTCAGGAAGGTAAGTGTCAGAACGTCCACCTGGACCCCTGAGTCTGCGGCTCAGCCTCTGAGCACTTTGCTCCTGGGGGTCCCGGCCCCGTCCCCTCTTTGGGAACAGCACCATCTCGCTTGTCCCTGCTCTGAACTCGTGAGCGCCGTGTTGCTGGCTTCTCCCACTGTCTCTGTCTTGCCGAGCGTGCTGCCTTGTTGGGGCAGTGGGGGCACAGCAGGGCACGGGGGCAGCCTCCTCAGTCACACGCACACGGACGTGAAGCCGGTAACCGGTGTGTGGATAAAGTTTGACTGTATTTAAAGTCAAGTCTCACTGAGAATGAAGAAGAAACATTATGCAGTGTGAATACCCTCAAAGTGGAAATGGCTGTTCTTTTTCAACCTTTTCTGCAATTCTGAACGCAGAGACTGTTGCTCCCCCTCTTTGTGGGGCTGGTGATGGGGGAGGGGAGGGAGACACTGGCCTCAGAATCCCACTCAGGGTCTGATGGTGGGCGGGCGCGGTGGTGCTGGCTGATACAGCTCAGGTACACTTTGTTTTAAAGATAAGATATGTTAGGGATTCACTTGGGCTGTGTTTTCTCATTGTAATGTTTCGGAAGAGGGTTAAAATTTAAAATACAGCTTACTACCTTAGATCAAGAGATAGATAGTACACCTGGCTTTTCCTACAGAACTGTCCCCCCCCCCCCCCCCCCCCCCCCGGTTTATTTATCCTCGAGAGAGAGAGAGAGAGAGACAGAGACAGAGCATGAGTGGGGGAGGGGCAGAAAGAGAGGGAGACACAGAATCCGAAGCAGGCTCCAGGCTCTGAGCTGTCAGCACAGAGCTCGACGCGGGGCTCGAACTCACGAATCATGAGATGACGACCTGAGCCGAAGTCGGAGGCTTAACCGACCGAGCCACCCAGGCTCCCCTCTTACAGAACTTAAAGAATAATATTGTTAAGGTCTTTTTTGTGCCATTCACCAATTCACTCATACAAGAAGAATTCAAGTTTCCCGTAGAATGCGGACGGAAACAATCTTTTGATACCTAAGAGTTTTTGAGTCCTCAGAAAAGGCAAAGAATACGTCAAAATAAAATACCAGTAACTTGAAAAATGATCACAGGGTGTTTTAAACATAAGAGCCGGCAGAACCCCATGTGTGTATTGCCCAGCCCCTGCAGCTCACGCAGAGCCCCGTTGCATCCTCTGCTTCCAGCCATCTTCCTGTCCCAGAAGATACCCTCTTTGTAACACGAGTAACCACAACACTTCGTAAACCTAAGGAAGTAATAGTAATCCCTTCGGATCAAATACCTGCTCAGCGCCAGCATTTCTAGCTGCCTCGTGAACACCACATGTTTTGAGTTTCCTTGTTGTCATTTATTTTAATCAGGGTCCAGGTCAGGTCAGCCCCCAGGCCAACTGCTCTGCCCCGTCTCAGCCCCTCCTGTCACCAAGTCTGGACTTGTTGAGGAGGCCCCATTCCTGTGAACCGTTGGCGTCTGCAGGCCTGACAGGATTCTGACTCATGTTTTTGGGAAGCCCACCCCCGGGGGTTATTCCGCCTGGACGGGTGCAGTCGGCCTGGCTCCCGTGTCACCCCAGCCGCCCTGCCCCGGCAGAGCATCAGTCCACGATTCGTTAGAAGTGGCCAACCCGTGCCTGTCCTGGCGCCCAGCCCGGCCCGCGTGCCAGGTGGACCGCGGGGTTCCTGAGGCCCGTTTTGTACCGACCGGCAGATCGGAGCCTGTCTTTCCTTTGCGCACGGCACGCTGCCTTAGTTCTGGCCCCTCCGGCCACAGTCAGGGCCGTGTAAACGTACACATGTGTTCACAGTGCTTCGTGGTCCTTGTCCTTTCTGAAGCACGCGCCCCCCCCCCATTCCCCCCCTCCCCCGTTGGCAGCTCCCGATACTGCCCTGGGAGTCTGGGGTGACCGGGCGGGTCCCGGGCTCCTCCTGTTGACTTCCTGCCCCAGGCAGTGCCAGCCGTCTCCCCGCGGAGTCCAGGTGCCCTCAGTGTAGGGGTCGCACGGTGACAGAGTTGTAGTGGAGGGTTTGTTTGTGAAGAACGTGGTGCGGGCGTGTGAGGACCCTGCATGTGGGACGTGCCCCCTCTTGCCCCTCGGGCAGGGTTTCTCTTCCAGCAGGCGCTCAGCTTCTCTCTTGCTCAGGCTCTCGGTTGCTTGCTGCCCCTAAGTAGAAGGAAACCCTTCCCGGCAGGAGGGCTTCCTCCACACAGTCTGTCTGCTTGTGCCAACAGTCGCAAACCCGGTTTCTCAGATGGAGTCCCCTTCCTGGCAGACGAGCTTCAGCTGACAAGGGCCGGAGGCAGCAGGATGCCTGCCCGTGCTGCCGTCCAGGCCTCCCGAGTGGCCGCTCCCCGGGGTTCGCTCCCCGCTGCTGGCCCCGCACCAACTCGGTTTCTCTGTTCCCTTGTAGACGAGGCCTTTTTGCCGGAGAGTTCATTGTTCAGTGGTCTGTTTCCTTTTTCAATAATTTTTAAAAACCTGTCTTTTAGAGGCAGCATTTTAAGTTTTTATTTACTTTGAGAGAAAGAGCATGCATGCACACGAGCAGGGGAGGGACAGAGAGAGACAGGGGGAGGGAGAGAACGCCAAGCAGGCTCCACACTGTCGGCACCCAGCCCGACACGGGGCTCAGTTCCACCAACCATGAGATCATGACCTGAACCAAGATCAAGAGTCAGACGCTCAACTAACTGAGCCCCCCTGCAGGCGCCCCAAAGAGGCAACATTTTATAAAATTTACCAAATTATTTTTTTATGTTGAGCCACCCCCTCCCTTCTTTGCCTCACACTGCCCGCAGCTGGCTTCTTCTGCTGGCATGGCCAGGACGCCGGGCTGGGCCCTGTCGTGAGGGTGGCTGCGTGGGGTTTGCTCACTCCCGTATGCCTCCTGAGGGACACTCAGGACGTTCTCGTCCTTGGCTTTAACAGAAGAGGGGGTGCGGTGACACCTTGCGCGTAATTTTGTGTGGATGTGGGTGGATGTATTTGGCTTTATTCTGGAAGTGCAATCACTAGGGCAAGGCTTCTGCATTATTTCTTTCTCTTGCCTTTTCGCCCTGGCTGGAACAGGGTTGGCGAACTGCAGGCCAGATCGGGCTTGCTGCCCATCTTTACGTGGCTTGTGAGCCAGGAATGCTTTTTATACTTTTAAATGGTTAGAAAAAAGTCAGTAATATTTGTGATGTGAAAATCACAGCTCGCTCGCTCCTGTACCGTTTGTGTTCACGTCACAACGCAGAGCAGCAACCGGCGGCCGACGGGATGTGCACTGTGGCCGCTCCTCACGCTGCAGAGCTCAGAAATGCAGTGGTAACTCGACGGTGTTTCAGGAGCCATGTGAGCCACTGGTGCGACTCTCCTTGTTGCCAGTTCATACCCGTCATGTCGAAACAGGAAGAAGGGAGGTATGGACTTCAGATGTTGCCCTTTTAAGCCACAGTGAAGCGTGGACGGTTTTGTGCTTGTGAGCCGACTGCGCCATGAGGCGCATGCCGAGCTGGAGGGGCAGAGCGTGTGCAGGCATCGCCAGACGAGTACACGGCGCTCCCAACGCACAGGAAAGCGACGTTTGGAAAGAACTGAAAATATCAAACGGAATACCTCATCGCGGAAATAAAATGTGGATATCAGGCTACAATCGAAGTAGGTTTCTGACTGACTCCTTTGTTAAGCCAAACGAGGAAAGCCGCTTAGTAACGTAAGTTAATTAGATCTCGTTTGATTGTAGCCGCTGAGCCAGTGCGTCCAGAGAAGACGGGCTTGTTTTGGGGAGGGAGCCTCTGGGAGGCAACATCAAGGGTCCACAAGAAAACGAGGCAGGCGGTTTTGAGTGGTTTTCCTTGGCCTTGGTGTCGCCAGTCTGCTCAGTTGT
Source organism: Panthera uncia (assembly GCF_023721935.1). NCBI lineage: Eukaryota > Metazoa > Chordata > Mammalia > Carnivora > Felidae > Panthera > Panthera uncia. The sequence continues at coordinate 198,552 of NC_064811.1, forward strand.
TCATTTGGTGAGTCTGAAGCGACTGAAGAAATAACATCTCTGAACAGTCTGCAGAGAGCAGCTGCGGGCAAGAGTGTCGTCCAGGGGGTCGAGAAAATACTAATTCAGTGCAGCCTGAAGTGGGGTCTGCCAAGACGTGTTCCATCCAGCGGCAGTAGAAGCGTCTGGGGGTCAGGAAGATGCTAACTCGGTCAGACTAACCGAGCTGGTAAGAGTGTGAGGTGTTCAGAGGGCATCGTATTCTGCATCAGAGCAGGTACTCTGTGGAAGGCGAGTCTTTCATAGGTCACTGAACCAGCGGAGTCTGCAGCAGGCTTCCTTCACTCTTTCAGATGTCACTGTCACCAGGGAGATGAATTTGTCAGGAGTGGAGCCTAAACACCCTGACTTTCTCCCCCAGACGGCACTTTAATAGTGGCTTAGTTGTGGTGAGTGTGTGTGTGTGTGTGTTCTTGTCATTTTGAGCTAAGGACAAATTGAAGTTTTTTGGAATGGAAAGAAGTTCCTTTAACCTGGAATGACTATGGAAATTAGCTTTTGCTAAAGATTTGATAATGTTTCCCAACATTATGTTGGGATGAATTCAGCCCAACATCATAAGGCACAACGGGACTACTTGTATGCAAACCTCTGTTGCGAGTGAAGTCGCTCAACAGCAGTGAGTGCTGTCTGTGCTACGTGACTTCAGACATCCTGCTTTCAGAAGAGGGGGAGCGAGATCTCTGATCCCATTCAGGTTTGTCGCAGGCTGATCTGAGCTCTGGCTCCGGGCCCAGGAGCTCAACACACACGCGAAGGCAGTTTCCATATTTCAGAGTCCATTAACCGTGCCACGGAGGAGCTTTCGTCCGCCCTCTGCCGGACGCGCTGGCTTGCGGTCGGCGCCACGAAGGCCGGCACCGGGAGGAGAGTCTGACGGAGCTCCCCGAGCGCCCCCACGCTGACACACGAGCCACACAAAGTCACGTGCTTGTGGACCGATGTCCGCATTTCTGTACGAAAAGACACTTCCAAAAATGAAATGTGTGAAATATCATTGAGATGAACACGTGTAGTCAGTTTCGATGATAAGGAACACTAACTTTTAACACCAATTAAATATTATTCCCCCTAAAAGGAGCCCATTCTTCTTGTCAGTAGCCTATATTACAAAAATTGTACTCAGTTATAATTACTGTTTTTTGAATTTCGTGACTTCTGGTTTCCACTTCCTCATATAAGGAACTCGGGAGTCTCCACTTTGTTCTAACAAATAAAAAGCTGAACAGCCTGAGAAATCAGCCAGCTTTCTTGGATCATAAAGAGGGAGGGACACAGGGCAAAGTTCTGCGTCAAGAGTAGAGAGACTGACAGTGGATTTGGGGACACGGCTTCCCGGAGCAGAAGCCTCTGCAGGAACCAGCTCAGGGCTGAAAACCCGAGCTGTGGTTGTGGAGCTGCTGGAGGCCCCGTGTGGACAAGTCTGGAAAACCTGTAGGAGATGTAATCATGGCCAGGGCCTCACGGTATCGTGAACTTCACCTCCGGGAGCTCGGCTGAGGTCTCTCAGCAAATATCAGAGAAATCTCTCATGCTTCCAGCAGGGGGTAGAAAAGGAGCCATTCTGAAATATGTCCAACAAGGCCTGCCCCCGGGGACACTAGTTAACCAGAGCCAACCTGAGCAAGGGGAGCTGGTCAGCTCCGCTCACCCCTCCCCACCGAGGGAGAGAACACAGCTGGGAAGCTCTGGTGACGTCCAGTGTGGAGGCGCCAGCCACGGAGCCCTTCCCCCGCCCCCCTGCCCCACATCACCGCAGGCCTGGGCACACCAGCTCTCTTCCCTGGCACATCACATCTGACTCACAAGAAAAAAATCACAGGGCACACTCAAAGAAAAACACAGTTTCTCGAGACAGAGGAAGCGTCAGAACCAGACATGGCAGGGATGCTGGTGTCGTCAGACTGGAATTTAAAACAACGGGGATAGGGGTGCCTGGGCAGCTTCAGCTCAGGTCATGATCTCATGGTTCAGTTTGTGAGTTCGAGCCCCGTGTCAGGCTCTGTGCTGACAGCCCGGAGCCTGCTTCGGATCCTGTGTCTCTCGCTCTCTAACCCTCCCCTGCTCACGCTCTGTGTGTGTCTCTCTCTCCAAAATGAATCTTAAAATAAAATAAAATAAAATAAAACAACTGTGATACATATGCTAAGGGCTCTAACTGGTAAAGCGGACTGCATGCCAGAACAGGTGGACAGTGGAAGCAGAGAGATAGAAATGCTGAGAAGGAGCAAAAAATGCTGGAGCAGAAATGAAGAAAGCCTCAGGTGGGCCTCCTAGTAACAGGACTTGTATGTGGAAGAATCTCGAGGTTGAGGACCTATCAACAGAGACTCTGAGGCTGAAAATGAAAGAGCACACACTAAAACAGAGTCAAAATCTCTGAAGACGTGGGATGGCCCCAGAGGTGTGTTGTGTGTGTAATGGGAACAGGAGAAGCAGAAGAGAAGAGTGAGAAGGAACAGCAGTGAAATGATAATGATGAGATTTTCCCCAAATTAATGTCAGACACCAAACCATGGATCCAGGAAGCTCCGAGAACACCAGGCAGGATAAATACCAAAAGCACAACACCTATGCATGCTCTTTTCAAGCTACAGAGAAACAAAAACAAATAAGCCAGAGTACAGAGGAACAAAGATCAGAATTCACCTGACTTCTCCTCCAAAACTGTGCCTGCAAGGAGAGTGGAGGGTGAAATGTTTAGTGTTGAGAGAGGAAGGCATCCACCAAGAATTCTGCACCCTGAGGAATTACTCCCCAGACGTGGAGAAGTAAAGACTCAGCCAAACAGAGATGGAGGGAGTTTGTTGTCTCTAGACCAGCTTTGCAAGAACAGTTCCACGAAGTTCTTCAGAGGAAGTATGGGTCAGAAACTCTGACCCACAGGAAGGAGCAGCAGTGAAGGTAAAGTGAGAACTTTTGTTTTTCTAAATCTGACAGGTGACCATTTATTCAAAGTGATAAGGAGCAAGAAGGTACTCAGTTACTTACTATGTTTGGGGATGTGTGTATATTTCAATAAAAGTGCACCTTCTTCCTGTTAATACAAGTGCCTGCCTCATATCACAGTTTTGCTGCTAAGCTCACACATCCCCTCCTCGAAGAGACGTTTGTCAGCCTGAGCTCTGACTGTGACGTTGAGTCCAAATGGCAAGCGTGGACGTGGACGTGGGTGGGGCCGGGGTGGGAATGCAGTCCACCTTCCACACCCGAGTGTGAGGTCGGCCATGGGGCCCCGTAGGTGCCCTTTGTCATTGAGGAGGTGCCGAGAGCGTCAGGAAGGGACACTGGCTTGTGCCCAGGGTCACATTGTGTTATCGCTCCCCTGGATTCTCACAGCATGGTAGTCACACCAGGATTACGACTTGTAGTTTTTACCTATGACATCACATAACCTGTCCTTTGCATGACAGCATATCGTGGTGCTGGCTCCACATCAATAAATATGATCTGTATCATTTTTTTTAAGGTTTATTTATTTGGAGAGAGGGTGTGCGCCAGCAGGGGCGGGGCAGAGAGAGAGACAGGGAGAGGGAGAGAATCCCAAGCAGGCTCTGCGCTGTCGGCACAGGGCCCGACACGGGGCTCGATCCCATGACCCTGGGGTCATGACCAGAGCAGAAAGCAAGAGTCCTGATGCTCAACCGACTGAGCCACCAGGAGCCCCTTAAATAGCAAGTTACCTTGCTGAAAATCATCCCAATTAACATTTCTATGCTAGCATATTCCTGGCAGAGAATATTGTTATTTTCAATCTTTTTTCATTCTGATAGGTGAAAAATGTTTAAATGGGAATTAAAGCAAGGTAATGGGAGCTGCCCCATTTCTACAGGTGAGGAGAGAATTCTCTCTCACACTGACCAGCAGGACTCCGTCACCCTTCTTGGAGAACCTGGGAACAGCCCCACACCATCTCACGCCTTTATTCCTGAGCCAGCTCTTATAGGATTGTTTGATTTCTTTTCAAGCTAATCCAAATTTTCCAGACCAGCCTTTTGGTTTGGCACTTGCCGTATTTGGTTCCAGCAGCCCATCCCTCTCTAGTCCGGCAGTGCTGTCCCTTCAGTTCTGAGGGCCACCCTCTTTCCGCCAGAGCCCCACCCCCTGCATCGATGCGCTCCCACATGACTGGGCACGCCAAGCGTCTGTGTGGGTCCAAGATGTGACCAAGATGTATTCCTGGCTCCGTTGAGCTCATGGCGTATAGAAGACAGACATGCAGGTAAAAAGTGCAACAGTTACCAAGTGAGCTCCACAGAAATGTTTTTCATGGAGTGATTTGTAGGTTATTAGTTGGAGCAACTTGGGTGTAAGTTTTCTTTGCTGCTGCTGTGCGGCCCTGAGCAGTGACTACTTGCTTCATTACCCGGGTGTACGCTTCAGAGCCACTTGTTGCTAAAAGCCCATCCGTAGCTGCCTTGTGTCATATGCTCCTGCCCTCTCATTGTCCGGCCCGGCCCCCACTGCGTTTGGGGAGCCTCCTCCGGTGTAGCCAGCAGTGACTGGAGTGCTGACTGTGGGGAGCAAGAATGCTGACTGGCGTTGCTTCTGAGGAGGAGATCACAGGGCACTGTGGTGGATGGCCTCTGTTCCCCAAGGAACCTTCCTCTGGCTTCCTCCTCCGGATGCGGCGAGCTGTGATGGCTGGCCACGGACACCAGGGGGCAGCCTTTACACACCGTCTGGCACACCTGGGTGGCCATCTAGCTGTGAAAGCACAGTGCGAATCAGGGGCACTGCTGGTTTCTAAGCTGTGGCCGTAGGCATGAGGTGCTAGAAGGCCCGAGTCTACTACTGAGCAGCCTAGAGGTCAGCGGGTCGTGTTTGCTGTGCCCCTGAGGAGTCCCAGAATGTTGACCAGACGCCACATGTTGAAAACAGCAGTCTTGGGTCTTGGGGGTGGGGGGGAGGATGGGGGTGGGGGGGGCATCTCTTCACACAACTGCCCCGTCCTGCAGCCGGGAGTCTATGCATCGACGGGGCGGGGTGGCAGCGGCTCCAAGATCCCGAGGATTCGGTCCAGATTTATCTTCTCATTAGTGGCAGCCGTCGAAACCTCCCAATCCCAATCTGTCGTTTTCTTCATGTGGTGTTTGTGAACAGAATTTTAATGTAATCCGTTGCCTCCTTAAGATTAAAGAGCATATATTCATTTTTAATAGCGGAAATGAGAAAACAGAGGGAATTCTACCACAAGTTAGGCATGGAAGTGCCTGGAGACATCAAGGGGGAGACCTGTTCTGCAAAACAGCACCTAGATCCCCATCGGAACGGTGAGTGGGCTTCTGCACACCTGCTGCCAAGGCCGGCCTTTATTATGAACCCCTTTCTCAGGTGGCCCTGTGCCTCCCTCCAGCGTCCTCCGGCACTCCTGGTGCCGATGGGAATGCGGGGCGGAGCTGAGAAACGGCTTGTGCACAGAGGGGTCCTGCGTAGGCGAAGTGAGGGAAGCATGGGGGCCCCGAAAGTACCTGGAGGTGGGGTGCAGTGCAGGCGGGCCTCCTGAGACTTCCCCTCAACTGTCCTGTTGTAGAATGGCAAAATGACATTTGGATTCACTGAAAAATTAGTGGGATTTTTAAGTCCACGTGCCATAACAAATTATTCAAATCTTTGATGCCATGGTACTTTTCTAGTGAGCACAGGGATTCCTGAGAAGCTTCTAGACCACTCTGTGTGTTTCCCATAATCTTAGAAGAAAGGAGACGTCCTGGCTGGGACCCCTGGGAAAGGTGGAGCCCTGCAGAGACGGAAGGAAGGCAGTTGGGGGCTGTTTGGGAAGCCAGGGGTCTTGTCCCAACTTCTTACGTACAATGGAGTCTTCATTTTAAAAGTAGTGTTGGAACAATAAATATTGTGGGAGTCCTGCATTACTCGTGGGTAGTTGGTGTGTTAAGCATTGAATAGTATTGGGTGTGGGGGGCTTCTCTGCCCCTTTCACCCTGTCCCTGCCACCCTGCTGTGCCCTTGTTCACACACTCACAGACCCATGCACAGCTGACTTCAGCTTCCTGGGGCCCCTGCACTTTACAGAAGACGGAGTTTTAGCAGGTGCTTTGGAGACCAGCTCTCCCCAGTTGCATATGCTCTTAAAGGTGCAACTGTCTTATTTGAGTGAATTTTTAGAGCATTTTGAGTATACCTTACAGTTAAAAAAGTAATGGTTTAACATTCCGGATTTCATAATACAGTGTCTTCTGTTTTTGCTGAAAGGTGAAACCAAAGCAGATGACAGTTCGAACAAAGAGGCCGCGGAGGAGAAGCAGGAGGAGGACAACGACTACCACAGGAGCGATGAGCAGGTAGGTGGCGCTCTGCCTCCATGGCCGCCCCGTCCGCCCCCTGCAGGTGCCTCATACCCCGTCCCAGCGAGAGAGGTGCTGCAGACTGTCCCGCAGGGGGCTCCCTCCACTTAGGAAGGAAAGGCCAAACAGCCAAGTAGACATGTTAGAACGTCCAACGTCTTAGTTTTTCCTTCTCTTTCTTTTTAATTGCCACAGTAATATATGCTCACTATAAAACATCTTAAGTATAAAAACATTAAAGTCCATTCTCCACACATCACTCCACAGGTGGGAAAATTTGGTGCTGGGCATTTTTCCGTGCACGTGCCCATATTATATAAAAGAAGGTACGGTCCAGTCCTGTATTAAAGGAAAAGAAAAAGTGCAACATTGAGGAAAATCTGTGCAGACGTCATTTACTGCATTACCAATTTAAAAAAGAAAACAATCACAGAGATGCTGTTAAGAGCATTTGATCAAGTCCTATAGCCATTCCTACCCAGCTTTTAATACAGCATCCTATACCAGTGAGAAAATTAAAAGGCCACAGAGTGGGGGAAAATATTTGCAAATCATATTTTTTGTCTTTTTTTTGTCTTTTCTATCTGTGTATCTATTATAATTTATTGTCACGTTAGCTAACATACAGCGTATACAGTGTGCTCTTGGCTTCGGGAGTAGATTCCTGTGATTCATCACTTACATACAACACCCAGTGCTCATCCCAAGTGCCCTCCTCGATGCCGTCACCCGTTTTCCCCTCCTGCCCACCCCTCTACCCCCACCATCAACCCTCAGTTTGTTCTCTGTATTCAGGAGTCTTTTATGGTTTGCCTCCCTCTCTGTTTATAACTTACTTTTCTGTTCCCTTTTCCAATGGTCTTCTGTTAAGTTTCTCAAATTCTACATATGAATGAAAACGTATGATATCTGTCTTTCTCTGACTGAATTATTTCACTTAGTATAATACCCTCCAGTTCCATCCACGTTGTTGCAAATGGCAAGATTTCATTCATTTTCATCACCAAGTAATATTCCAGTGTATATATAAACCACATCTTCTTTATCCATTCATCAGTTGATGGACATTTGGGCTCTTGCCATAATTTGGCTATTATTGATAGTACTGCTGTAAACATTGGGGTGCATGTGCCCCTGTGAATCAGCACTCCTGTTTGGATAAATTCCTAGTAGTGCTATTGCTGGGTCATAGGGTAGTTCTATTTTTAATTTTTTGAGGAAACTCCACACTGTTTTCCGGAGTGGCTGCACCAGTTTGCATTCCCACCAACAGTGCAAGAGGGTTCCCCTCTCTCCGCATCTTCACCAACATCTGTTGTTTCCTGAGTTGTTAATTTTGGCCACTCTGACTGATGTGAGGTGGTATCTCACTGTGGTTTTGATTTGTATTTCCCTGGTGATAAGTGATGTTGAGGCATCTTTTCATGTGTCTGTTGGCCATCTGGATGTCTTCTTTGGAGAAGTGTCTGTTCATGTCTTTGGCCCCTTTCTTCACTGGATTATTTGTTCTTCAGGTGTTAAGTTTGATAAGTTTTTTTCTAGATTTTGGATACTAACCCTTTATCTGATATGTCATTTGCAAATATCTTCTCCCATTCTGTCCGTTGCCTTCTAGTTTTGTTGATTGTTTCCTTCACTGTGCAGAAGCTCTTTATCTTGATGAGGTCCCAATAGTTCATTTTTGCTTTTAATTCCCTTGCTTTCGGAGATGTGTCGAGTAAGAAGTTGCTGCAGCTGAGGTCAGAGAGGTTGTTGCCTGTTTTCTTCTCTAGGGTTTTGATAGTTTCCTATCTTACATTCATGTCTTTCATCCATTTTGAGTTTATTTTTGTGTCTGGTGTAAGAAAGTGGTCCAGGTTCATTCTTCTGCATGTTGCTGTCCAGTTTTCCCAGCACCACTTGCTAAAAAGACTGTCTTGATTCTATTGGATATTCTTTCCTGCTTTGTCAAAGATTAGTTGGCCATATGTGTGTGGGTCCATTTCTGGGTTCTCTATTCTGTTCCATTGATCTATGTGTCTGTTCTTAGGCCAGTACCATACTGTCTTGATGACTACAGCTTTGTAGTACAGGCTACAAGGCTGGGATTGTGATGCCTCCAGCTTTGGTTTTCTTTTTCAACATTACTTTGGCTATTTGGGGTCTTTTGTGATCCCATACGCATTTTAGGATTGTTTGTTCTAGCTCTGTGAAGAATGCTGGTGCTATTTTGATTGGGATTGCATTGAATGTGTAGATAGATTGCTTTGGGTAGTATTGACATTTTAACAGTATTTGTTCTTCCAACCCATGAGCATGGAATGTTTTTCCATTTCTTTGTGTCTTCTTCAATTTCCTTCATAAGCTTTCTATAGTTTTCAGCATACAGATCTTTTACCTCCTTGGTTAGGTTTATTCCTAGGTTGTTTGGGTTTGTTTTTTGTTTTTGTTTTTGTTTTTAGCATTTATTTCTTCTTGAGAGACAGAGCACAAGTGAGGGAGAGGCAAAGAGAGAGGGAGACACAGAATCCGAGGCAGGCTCCAGGCTCTGAGCTGTCAGCAGAGAGGCCAACCAACGAACCGCGAGATCATGACCTGAGCCAAAATCGACTGCTTAACTGACTGAGCCATGCAGGCGCCCCATTCCTAGGTATTTTGTGGTTCTTGGTGCAATTCTAAACGGGATTGATTCCTTGGTATCTCCTTCTGTTGCCTCATTATTGGTGTATGCCAATTTCTGTACATTGACTTTATATCCTGTGACTTTGCAGAGTTCACATATCAGGTCTAGCAGTTTTTTGGTGATGTCTTTTAGGTTTTCCATGTACAGTATCATGTCATCTGCAAAAAGTGAAAGTTTGACTTCTTCGAACTGCCAATTTGGATGCATTTTATTTCATTTTGTTGTCTGATTGGCTAGGACTTCCAACACTATGTTAAATGACAGCGGTGAGAGTGGACATCCCTGTTGTGTTCCTGATCTCAGGGGGAAAGCTCTCAGTTTTTAACTGTAGGCCTTTCATATACGGCTTTTTTGATGTTTTTAATATTAAAAGAATTATTCACCATGACCAAGTGGGATTCACTCCTGGGGTGCAGAGCTGGTTCAGTATTTGCAGATCAATCAACGTGATACATCACATTAGTAGAAGAAAGGATAGAAACCATATGATCCTGTCAATAGGTGCAGAAAAAGCATTTGACAAAATACAGCATCGTTTCTTTATAAAAACCCTTAAGAAAGTCGGGATAGGAGGAACATATATGTTAGAATGAACATGGCAGAAGACACTCTTTTCCACAGTAGTCTGCAGAGCTGCGTCTTTGTGGAGAAAGTCACGTTACAATTGGGCTTCAGTAATTTAGGTTGTGCTTGTGGTGATGTCTCTGGTCTTTTGTAGTCTTTGCTGCTTTCCACTCAGAGTCCCCCTTAGGATCTCCTGCAGGGCTGGTCTAGTGGCCATGAACTCCTTTAATTTTTGTTTGTCTGCAAAGGGCTTTATGTCTCTTTCTATTCTGAATGACAGCCTTGCTCGATAAAGGATTCTTGGCTGCACGGTTTTCCTGTTCAGCACATTGAGTATTTCCTGCCACTCCCTTCTGGCCCGCCAAGGTTCAGTGCACAGCTCTGCTACTTCCCTTATATGTCTACCCTTGTAAGTTAAGGACCATTTGTCCCTAGCTGCTTTCAGAATTCTCTCTTTATCCTTGTATTTTTCCAGTTTCACTATGCTGTGTTGTGGTGTTGACCTGTTTTTGTTGATTTTGAAGGGAATTCTCTGTGGCTCCTGGACGTGGATGTCTGTGTCCTTCCCCAATCTAGGGAAGTTCTCAGCCATAATTTGTTCAAATAAACCTTCTTCCTCTTTCTCTTCTTCTAGAACTCCTGTGATACAGATATTATTAGGTTTCATAGAATCACTTAGTTCTCTAATTCTCCCCTCGTGGTCTAGTAATTTCCTAACTCTTTTTCTCAGCTTCATCATTTTCCATAATTTTATCATCTCTTTCACTTATTCTCTCCTCTGCTTATTCCATCCTTCCTGTCACTACATCTAGTTTATTTTGCCCCTCATTTACAACATTTCTTAATTCATCGTGACTATTTCTTAGGTCCTTGATCTCTGCAGCAAGAGATTCTCTGCTGTCTTCTATGTTTTTTTTTCCAAGCTAATGTCTTATGACTATTATTCTAAATTCTTGTTCAGACATGTGGTGTATATCTGTTTTGAACAATTCTCTGGGTGTCATTTCTTCCCAGAATTTCTTTTGAGAATTCTTCCGTTTCGTCATTTTGGCTAGTTTTCTGTCCCTTATGTGTTTTAAAAGCTTGTTATGTGTCCTGCACCTGCAAGCACTGCTATATTAAAAAGAAGCCATACAGAGTGCAATGCCTGACCCTTAAGGAGGTGTTTTTGGAGTGTGTTGCATGCTCTCTGTTATTGTGACTCTGGTTGCTTTATCTCCCTATTTGTAGTGGTGGTTTGGGCCTTCCATCAGGTGTTCTTTGATTTGTTTGTTGAAGTAACCCTGGAAGAAGGAAAAAGGAGAGGGGGAGAAACATTATCCCATACAAAGAGAGAAATGAAAGATGTGGAAAAAAAAAGACCAGGCAGAGAATCAAAGAAACTATAAGGCTTAATCCAGAGAGAGAGGAAAATAAAGAAGAAAGAGATACAGAAAAGGTAAAAAGAATAAAGATGCCTGATTAAGCAGACAAACAACCAGAACAGAGAAAGAAAGAAAAAAAAGAAAAAAATATATATAATAAGAATTAACCAAAAATCAAATCAGAAACCATGAGGCTGATTCCCAAGGGAGGAGAAAAAAAGAGGAGAGTGGGAAGAAAAAGAAGGGAAAAGAGAGAGAAGAGAAAAAAATAATAATATTAAAATTTTAAAAAGTACCAAACAAAACCGCAGGACCATTCTGTGTTGGCGCCTGGGACCGGTGGCAGCTCTGGTCTGGAGGAGGGGCTGTCTGGTCGGGTCAGTGTCAATCTCACTCTGGTCGATACGCAGTTACCAGGCACGGAGGGGCGGGTTTGGTGTAAGCAGGTCCCGCCTCCCCTGGGGGCCGCTGTCCTGTTCCCTGAAGCCCCGCTGTGTTGGTGATTGGGAGAAAAATGGCAACACCCCAGTCTCTCCTCCCTGGACTGGGTGTCCCAAACCACGCTGTTCAGGTGGTCCTCACAGAGCAGCGTGGGAGGCCAGCTTGTCTCGCTCCACAGTCTCCCGTGCCTCCCAGGCACTCAGCTGAGATTCAAAACCTGACGTCTTAAAGAGTCCCATTCTACACGGTCCTGGTTCTGGAATAATGCCACTCTGCCCAGCCGACAAAGGGCGTCTGGCTGGCACCTGCAAGGTCTTTTGTCCTTGAGGAGGGCAATACACCTTCTTCCCACAGTACTCAAAGGAGGGACCGCTCTCTCCCAGTGTGCCCCTGAGATCGCTATCACGCCCAAGCTGGCTCCCTCCCCACCAGGCCCATGCACCCGGCTCTGGTCTGGAGAAAGTCACACACCCCTGATAATTACCATCTTTAGCTTCTGAGGCTGTTTGCAAAGTAGAAACTGGCACTCTCTGTGTTTCTCGTTCCCCCGGCTGTGGTCCGGAGAGGTTTTTCTCTTGTCCAAATATAATACCACACTTCCACAGCCTCTCTTTCTCTTCCTTTCGTCTCCACGAAAGGGTTTCCCTGCTCCATGCTTACACTGACCGTTTTATCTTTTCTAATTCGCATACACACACCTCTGTCCTGCCAAGCTGTCTCTGTCCACCTGTGGAGATTTTTCTGTCTCTCCGCAGACTGATTTCATGGGTGTTCCAAGTGTTGTGACGTCGATACTCCTGTGTTTGAGGGACGAGGGAAATCGCGATCCCTCTACTTGTCCACCATTTTGACTCCGATACAAGTCATATTTCTGATAAAGGACGTATATCTAGACTATATATCTGTTATAACTCAGTAAGAAGATAATCCAGATAAGAAATGGATAAGAGATTTCGGTAGATGTTTCACCAAAGAAGACATAAAACTGGTTAGTAATCACGTGAAAGGACGTTCAATGTCATGAGTCTCTCAGGGAAATAGAAATTAAAACTATAATGAAATCCCGTTTCATACCCACTAGGATGGCCGCCATCAAAAAGACAGCCACTGGCAAGTGTTGGCAAGGATGTGGAAGAATGGGGCCCTTGTAGCGTGCTGGCAGGAACATAACATGGTGTGGCCACTTGGGAAAACAGTGTGGCAGTTTCCTAAGGAGTTCAACATAAGCTAACCATACAACCCTGCAGTTTTCCTAGGTGTATATGGAAACCTATTCACACAAGGATTTGTACATGAATGTTCACAGCAGGGCTATCATACTTACGATAGTCAAGCCGGGGAACAGTGCGAACTTCAGATAGACAAAATGTGGTCCACGCGTACAGGGACGTTCTGGTCAGCAGTGAAAAACAATGACCCCAGCACCTGCTACACCACAGTGACACTCGGAAGGACTTTACAAGGCAAAGAAGTCAGATGCAGAAGACTGCATGTTGCACAATTCCATTTGTGTACGATGTCCCCCAAAGGCCAATCTCAGAAACAGGAGGTAGTTGGGTGCCTGGGGCTGGGCAGGAGCAAGGGTTGAGCACAAAGCAGGATGTGGGTCTTTATGGGGTGGTGAAGATTATGTAAAACTGGATTCTGGTGGTGGCTGCACAGGTCTGTAAGTTTACTAAATACTATTGAAGTGTATACGAAAAACATACGTATGAATTATACTCCAATGAGGCCGTTAAAAACATACTTTAGTGTGTTTAAACAGGTGACACACTCATGTACTTCCGAGTTCATATCATATGAAAGATATAACCTGAGCACCCCTGTGACTGTCCCTGCTGCCCCCACATCCACGCAAACCTGAGTGAAGCAAAGAGTTTCTTACCCCCCTTCCCCTGCGCACACGGAGAGCCCGGCGGTGGTGCTTAGGGCTTCTTGTTGGTCTCTGACTTGCATCTGCTTACCGCACCCTGGTCTGCATGATGCCTGTTGCTCTGGGCTTGGGGAGCAGATGGCCAGGTGTCCTGTGTCCTGACAGGTGTCCACTGCTGGGGACAGAATTCAGTCTGTCACTTACAGAGAAGCACACAGGAGGCCCCCCTCACACTTAAGGATTTTACTGTCCCTCAACCTTCATTCAGTTTAAGGTTGTTCCCAGGTGCACTCAAGTTTAGAAGTGTTTCCCATCCTTAGGGAATTTTTTGTGATTAAGCTTTCTTTCTTAAAGTCTGCTTTTTCTAATATCAATGCAGCTGTGTCAGCTTTCTTTGGTTAATATTTGCTTGGTATTTCCATTTTTTTCCTAACTTTCTTAAATGTGACGCCTGTCACAACACAGAACTGGGTTTTTTTTTAAAAATCAAATGAGTGGGGTGCCTGGGTAGCTCGGTCGGTTAAGCGTCCGACTTCGGCTCAGGTCATGATCTCACGGTCCGTGAGTTCGAGCCCCGCGTCGGGCTCTGGGCTGACAGCTCAGAGACTGGAGCCTGTTTCAGATTCTCCCTCTCTCTGACCCTCCCCTGTTCATGCTCTGTCTCTCTCTGTCTCAAAAATAAATAAACGTTAAAAAAAAAAATTAAAACAAAAATCAAACGAGAAACTATCTTTAGCTGACAAGTTATTTCACGTTTTCCATTTACCGTGATTAACAGTAACTCTGGGTTTCTTTGTGCTGTCCATTCATGTTTTTTTATGTTCCCCCCATTCTTACCTTCTATTGAATGAGTAAGTTTTCTTCAATCCCTTTTTTGCCTCTACTTAGCAACTAGTTGACAAGTTATATGTCCTATTTTTATTCTTTTAGTGGCTGTGAAATTCTAAAATGAATATTTACATTTTTTAAAGGTCTGAAGTTAACAAGAGTCTCCCTTTCCCCGAATGACACAAGGGCCTTGCTCACTCTGCCTGGGGCCACCCTCCCGCCTCCTTTCTCTCTTCCCAGACCCAAACCCGGCCGCGGACTCTTGTCCCGCCTCCCGGCTCACCCTTCTGTGGCTTCCCATGTCTTCCTCCTGGACATGGGTCTCTTTTCTTTAACTGTACCCCCTCCTAGTCGTTCTCTGTTTTGTTTACAGATGGCTTTGTTTCATTTTAAGTCTTGAGTGGTAATTTCTCTGTGCATTTTCTGCCAGCGCCTTGCTTTCCAGGCTCCGTGGCCACACCTGGAGAGCCGTCCACTGCTCCTTCCTGGCGCCTTCCCCACTCGTGCGTAGGTGTAGGGTTCCTTTTCTTTCTTTCTCCTTTTCTTTCTTTCTTTCTTTCTTTCTTTCTTTCTTATTATTTTGCTTCCTAAATCTGAGAATTTATGTCCTCCATTATTTTGGGGAGATCCTTAGTTGTTATTTCTTAAATTTTGCCTTTCCCTTTTTCTGCCTTCTTCCTCCAGAACTCGTTACGAGTTTGTCAGACACCCGGTCCATTACCCTGTCTCTTACTTTTCCTTTGTTTTGGTATTTTAATTGATCCCTTGGCCTCTGTACTTCTTTTACGTAATTTCTTCATATCGGTCTTGTAGGAAATTAGTCTGCCTTCAGCTGAGACTAATTTGTGGTTCGGCCACCTGTGAGTTTTTAGTCTAAGTGACTCTGCTTTTATTTTTAGAAGTTGTAGTTGCTTATCTTTTATACCTGTCTGTTCTTAATTCACAGTATGTCCTGTTTTTAATTCCTTCTTTTGTATCTCTAGTGATTTTAGGCCTACATATTTCCATTAATTCCTTGTGAATTCTTTTATCTGAGTTTTCGAGAGTCTGTGCCAGCTTTTAAATTTTTTTTAATCTTCATTTATTTTTGAGAGAGAGGGAGCGGGGGAGGGGCAGAGAGAGAGAGGGAGACACAGACTCCGAAGCGGGCTCCAGGCTCCGAGCGGTCGGCACAGAGCCCGACGCGGGGCTCGAACTCTGAGTGGCGAGATCGAGATCTGAGCCGAAGTCAGATGTTCGCCCCGCTGAGCCCCCCGGGCGCCCCCGATTGTGCCATTGTCTCGTGGCTGCTGCTGCAGACTCACTCTCTGGAAGTGCTGTCCGGCCACGCCTGCTCTGCAACGCTTTGTGGCCCTTGTGGCCTGGGGTCCGTGGTGTTGCATCTGCCAGGCATCCCGTGGGCTAGAATCCCTTCTGTTTCGTTACCTTGTGGTTCCTTGTTACATGGCCTACTGTGATCCCCTGTCCTGTTGATCATCCAGGAGGGACTCTGAGCTTTCAAACTTCGCGGCTTCGCTCGTGGTTTCTCCTCGTACTTTTTCTCTAGTGAGTCTGCCACCCTCCCTCAAGGCCACGCGTCACACTCACGTCCTTTACGAAGCCTTCTGTGGTGCATCTCGCGTGGGCAGGGGCACCCGCTTCAGATGGCCGTGTGCCCTTCCCCCTCATGCCAGCGGAACACTCGGCCCGGGGCCTGTGGGAAGACGCACATGTGTCCCACCAGCCGGAAGCTCAGGACAGGCTGCGTCTGCATCAGCCAAACTCTGAGACCAGCGCCGTCTGGACAACGAATAAATAATTCTCGGGTTTACTGTAAATATTCATTTGTTTATTTTTATTTGAAAGAGCGAGAACACACGCGATCGAGGGAGGGCAGGGAGAGAGAGAATCTCAAGCAGGCTCCGTGCTCGGTGCGGAGCCTGACGAGGGCTTGATTCCACGACCCTGGGCTCTAGACCTGAGCTGAAATCAAGAGTCAGACGCTCAACCGACTGAGCCACCCAGGTGCCCCTCAGATTTGCTTTCAAGTAGTATGTTTATAAGACAGAATAGAAGACACTTTTAGATTACATTTCGCAAAATGGTAAACAGAGATTTTAAGAGAATGTGTGTAAAACGAGTAAAATGAAACCCTCTCCCACAGTGTTGAGGTCAGACAGACGTCTGATTTCACGAAGTCCGCGTTCTCGCGTCTGACGGAACGAGCGGGCACGGGAGCAGGGGCCCCGAGAGGCAGCCCGCGGACCCCTGTCTGCGGGGCTGCCCAGCCGTGTCCTCCTCCCACAGGTGAGCATCTGTCTGGAGTGCAACAGCAGCAAACTGCGGGGCTTGAAGCGAAAGTGGATCCGCTGCTCGGCCCAGGCGACCGTCCTGCACCTGAAGAAGTTCATCGCCAAAAAACTTAACCTTTCGTCTTTCAACGAGGTAATAGTTAGGCCACAAATAGAAACTATGACAAGCCGGTTCTCATTTGTAAAAGCGATACTTCTACGGTTCTTTGTGGGTTTTTTGTTGTTTTGACATCTCCGTTTAGAGATTTTAAGTCAGAAAACAAAACTCTCAGTTTGTTTTGCGTACCCCCAGACAGCGTGACGCGGGACATGGTGATGACGAGAAAGGAGGGAAGGCCAGACGGAGCGTGCGGAGCCCCCACAACGGGAGAGAGTGCTGGCGGGCGGCGGGGACAGTGTGACCGTGCTGGGGGGTTTCATCTCAGAGAGACTCTGTTCTTTCGTTTCACAAACGGAGGGCTGACTGCCTGCCGGGTGGCAGCGAACGGGTGGGCAGGTCAAGATCTTGTGGGGATGACGGGCCGCGGGTGTGCGCGGGGCTGGTGGACGGAGGGCCGGGCGAGCGCTTACGCTGGGATGTGAGTCGCCGGTAGGAGTCAGTTGTGCGTAATTAAGTGCAAGGAGAAGGCGGCAAGAGGTATGGCTTTAAAATAGTCCTCAGGCCGTGAGGAAAATGGGTCACTGGGGCCCAGAAACGGAAGCAGGAGAGGCCAGCAGGGGCATCAGTGGCAAGAGTCCAGGGGAGGTGGACCAGGGTGGTGCACTGCAGACGGCAGAATTGGACAAACTTGAGGGACGTTTCAGAGGGAGTAGTAGGTTGAGCAGTAGCCCCCCAAATATGTCCACATACCCCAGAATCTGTAAATGTGACCTTTTGGGGAAAAGTAGTTTTTTCTAAATTGAGTAAGGATCTATAATTAAGATAAGAATCACGAGATGAGATAACCCGTGAATGTCCCGAGTGGACCCTAAATCCAATGACGAGCGTCCTTACAAGAGAGAGCAGAGAGAATTGAGACACACACAGAGGAGAAGGTGATGTGAGGGCAGAGTCACAGGGGGTGATGTGGCCACAAGCCCAGGAGCACCTGAGCCACCCAAAGCTGGAAGAGACAGGAAGGATCCTCCCCTAGAGCCTCCAGAGTGAGCTCAGCTTTGCCAGGGCCTTGATTTTGGGCTCTGGACTCCACATCTGTGAGGAAGTAAATTCCTGTTGTTTTAAACCACCAGGTTTAGGGTACTTTGTCACAACTGCTACAGGAACCAGAACAGATTTTGGTACCAGGAAGTGGGGTGCTGCTGTAGCAAATACCTAGAAATGTGGACGTGGCCTTGGACTTGAATCACTGGTGGAGGCTGGAAACATTTTGAGAGACGATGAAAAAGGCTGGATTGCTGTTGGAAATAAGGTCATTTAAGGTGACTCTGGTGGCCCAAAGGAGGTGAGGGGCGCAGGGAAGCCACTCTGTCACCTAGGAGGATACATGTCACCACAGGCACAATGTTGGTAGAAATGGGAACGTGAAATATGCTTCTGACAAGGAAGAGAGGACGCAGAAGCAGTCACCATCACACGGTGGCAGCCAGCACGGGGGGACTGTGCTCTCCGACCACGTGGAGGCGATGAACTTGGGCATTTGGCCCAGGAGGCCTCCAAGCCCAGTGTGAAGGTGTGGTCCGGGTCTTGCTGCTGTCAGTAAAATAGGAGAGATGTGAGTTGCGGAAGGGACTGCTGAGCAAAAAGGAGCCAGCACTTAGGCCTGTCACGACTACAAACGGACTGGAATACTAGGGTTTCGCTGTTGGGAAAGCATGCTCTGGAGGGAAGATGGAGAGTGTGGCTGGACAGCCTTTTGCTGAAGACGTTAGATGTGTGACTCAGCTGTCTCACAGAAACTAGGAATGGGTCTGTGGAGAACCATCCTGTCTAATGGCCTGGATCCATAACACATATGGGAGACCCACAACATTTTTGAGAATGTTGTACCAGCAGAGTGACCATCACCTTTTCCTGAAGGGGACAGAGACGGGAAGAAACAAGAACAGGCTGTCAGACTTCCAGAGTTTTGCAGGCAGGAGATAGGCTGACAGAGCTACGCTTCGTGAAGAAGAAATGACGCCCAGGGCAGAGCCTTAGGCCCAGATGGTGAGGCCGTCGTGAGCCCAGAGAGCAGAATCTCACTCAACCCACAGTGCTGTTTCTCTGCTGGGTTTACAAACTTGCTTGAGACCAGTGACCCCTCTATTCTTCTAATATATTACCCTTTGGAGGAGGAATATCCTGTGTTTTTCCCAACCTTGTATATGGGGAGCAGACAATGTGATTTTAGTTTCATAGGACCCACAGCTAGAGAAGAATTTCAACCCGGGTGGATACCCAGAGCCTCACCTCTGCCTGATTCATATGCTTTGGAAGGGAAAGTCTGGGACTGTTGGCTAATGGTGTCCGAGGAGATTTTGGAATTTGGAGTTGCTACCGCAATGGGTTGAGACTCTTGGGAATGTTGGGATGGGGTGAGTATATTTTACATGTGGGGTGGGTGTGGACTTGGGGGGACCAGAAGGCAGACTGTCTATCGCAGGTGAAATGATGACTCCACTAAAAGATGTGTTCATTTCCTAACCCCTAGAACATGCGAATATGGCGTTATTTGAAAAAAGGCCTTTGTCGATGTGTCAAGACTCTTGAGATGAAGAGATCATCCTAGATCCTCTAGCTGGACCCTAAATTCAGTGACAAAGGTCCTTATAAGAGGATGGCAGGCACAAATCGCCTCAATAGATTTTAAAAGAGAGGTACTTTACAAAGCACCTTCTCTGACCACAACAGCGTGACGTTAGAAATCACTAACAGAAGGAAGACTGGAAAGTTTGCAAAATTGTGGAAATTAAACAACTCACTTTTAAAGAAGTAATGAATCAAAGAGGAATTAGAAAATACTTATAGACAAATGAAAACGAAAACACAACTCACCAAAACCCTTGGGGTAAAGCAAAAGCAGTGCTGATGGGAAATTTGCAACTATAAATACTTACGTTAAAAACAAGAAAGGTCTCATCAACAACCTAGATTTACAACTTGAAGAAGTAGAAAAAGAACTAAACCCAAAGCTAGCAGAAGGAAGTAACTAATAAAGATTAGAGCAGAGATAAATGGAATAGAGAACAGAAAAACAGTAGAGAAATTCAGCAGTTCTTTGAAAAGATCAACAAAGTTGACAAAGTTCTAACTAACGGACTAAAAAAAAATTACTAAAATCTGAAATGAGGGTAGAGGCATTGTCATAGTTCTAGAGAAATCAAAAGGATTGTGGGGCGCCTGGGCAGCTCAGTTGGTTAAGCATCCGACTCCTGATTTCGGCTCGTGTTGTGATCTCGCAGTTGTGGGATCGAGCCCCATGTTGGGCTCTGCAATGACAGTGAGGAGCCTGCTAGGGACTCTGTCCCTCTGTCTCTGCCCCTTCCCCGCTTGCGCATGCACTCTCTCTCTCTCTCTTTCTAAATAAACAAACAAACAAACAAACTTGAAAAAAATTGTTAAAATGTTAATATTACCTAAACAATCTACACTCAAAGCAATGCCTATCAAAATCCCAATGATGTTTTTTGCAGAAATTAAAAAACCCATCCTAAATTTTATATGAAATTTCAGGGGACCCTGAATAGCCAAAACAATCTTGGCATAAAGACAGACATCTAGGTCTATGGAGTAGAATAAAGAGCCCAGAAATAAACCCTCACGTATGTGGTCAAATGATGTCCAGCGAGGGTGTCAAAACCACTCAATGGGGAAAGGACAGTCTTCTCAACAAATGGTGCTGGGGAAACTGCACATCCACACACAGAAGAATGACGTTGAAGAGGTGCGTGCACCCCACGTTCACAGCAGCACTGTTCACATCAGCTAAGATGTGCCAGAACCCAGTGTCGACAGACGCGCGGGTGAGAAAACGTGGTCCATCCGCACGGCGGAATGTTCTCGGCCTCGAAGGGGAAGGACGTCCCGCCGCCGGCCGCCACACGGATGGACCTGGAGGACGTTGTGCTCCGTGAAATAAGCCGGTCGCGAGGGGACGAGCACCGGATGATTCCACTTACGGGAGGCCCGTGGGGGACGCAGACCATAGAGACAGACAGCGGATGGTGGGGGTCAGAGGCTGGGGGCGGGGGAGACGGGGAGCTGGTGTCCCCTGGGAAGATGAGAGAGTTCTGGGGGTGGAGGCTGGGGATGTTCACCGCTGCGAACGTGCCCAACGCCACGGAGCTGCCCACGTGAAAAACGGTTAAAATGGTAAATTTTATGTGTATTTTATCACATTAAAAAAAAAAACACAACAGTAAAAAGGAATGAACTGATGATAGAAAGCCCCAGAGACCCCAGGGGAGTGTGGCCTCCTGGCGTCCAGGCAGAACTCCAGGAGATTACGTGTGAAGCCCCCCCAGGGGTGGTGTTTCAGGGAAGGCACAGGGGACTGATACTGAGAGAGCCAAAATGATGTGCTGGTGTTTTCGGCGGGGCTACTAGAGGGAAGAAGGGGTCGGGAATGAGCACGCAGGTGGACGGCCTCTCGAGACAGGCCGCCGTGGCCACTGCCTGCACACAGTGGAGAGGGAAAGTGGGAGGTGAGTGTCAGGGCCCCGGGTCAAGGTTGGGGTCCTTGGTGTGTGGTGCCCTTTGGCCCCCGGGGTCATGGTGAGGTTGTCCAGAGGAGAGGGTTGGTGTGGGTGAGAGGCACGCCTGGGAGAGGTGGGGTTCGGCGTCGGGACAGTCTCCTCCGAGTTGGCCCCAGGTGGCCCCACGTGTGTCCCCTGCCCAGCCCTCATGCAGGTGTAGGGGGCTTCTTCCCCTCGTCCCGAGGGAGTTGAAAAGACCACTTGAGTCCACGTCATTTGTCATCAGGGAAACAAATTAAAACAGTGAGATTACGCTCCACACCTATCAGAACGCCAAAGTCCAGACCTCTGACCACCACACGCGGGAGAGGGTGTGGAGTAACAGACCCCTGTTCGCGGCGGCGGCAACACAGAATGCTGCGGCCAGTTTGCAAGACAGTCTGTCAGTTTCCTACAAAATGAATTACACTCTTACCGCATGATCCAGCAGTCCTGCTCCCTGGCGTTCGCCCGAATTAACTGAAACCTTACGTCCACACGCACGCACCTTGCCCACAGTGTTTGTAGCAGCTGTGTCCATAGTTGCCCAAACTAAGAAACAACCAAGATGTCCGTGGTAGGCGATGGTAATAAACTGTGATCCACCCAGACAGCGGAATCTTACTCATGCTAAAGAGAAGCCAGCTATGAAGCCATGAAAAGACCCGGGGTGGGGGGGTGCGGATCTTCAATGCACGTGATGAGGGAAAGAAGCCAGTCTGTTTCCAGCTGTGGGACCTTCTGGAGAAGGCGGAACCACGGGGGCTACGGGGGGAGGGGAGGGGGGAGGAGGGTGAACAGCCGGAGCCCGGGGCAGCTTTAGGGCAGCGAAGCAGCTCCGTGTGGCGCCAGGGTGGTGGGCGCCTGCCACCACGCGCTCGTCCAGACCCACGGGACGTGCACCACCGAGGGTGACCCTGCTGTGGACTCGGGGTGATGGCGACGCCTCGGCTCCAGCAGGCGCACCGCCCGGTGGGGATGTGGATCGCGGGGGAGGCTGGGGGGGGGGACCGGGGGCGTGGGACATCCCTGTGCCTCCCTCACGTTTGCTGTGAGCCTAGATCTGCTCTCAGAATAGCCTTTTTTTAAAAAGAAAGGAGAAAGACCATCTGAAGAGCCCATTACCTTTCTCCACTGAGGTAAGAGGAACAAGCTTGGCCAAGAGGTGGACTGAGGTGGAGAGACAGGTGCTCTGGGGTGACAACAGCTGAGCGCGCCCCCTGGGGGCCGTGTGGTGGGTGTAGACCCAAGCCCCAGGTGCTCTTGGACCTGGGATAGGTTGGGGCGGGGCCTCCCGAGCGCTCCCCACCTGTGCCACCTGGAAACGGGGCCCGTCGGCCACAGGCAACTGACTTGTGTGACCCGACCGGCGTCGCTGGCGCAGCCCGGAGGCCACGTGTGCTGAGCGCCGTGCCCAAGGCACCCTGACTGAAGCCTTCTTCTCCCGCCAGCTGGACATTTTATGCAACGAGGAAATCCTGGGCAAGGACCACACGCTCAAATTTGTGGTTGTCACGAGGTGGAGATTCAAGGTGAGACCCGTCACTTTGTAAAGATTGGGTTATTTGATTTTCAGAATCTGCTACAAATGGCAACTGCTTTTCTGTGCATATTTTCAACTAAGAGCTTAGAAATAACAACTCAGTCACAGGATTATTCTGGAATCATCAACACCAGAGTCGGTGTGGCCGGGGTCCTCAGGCGAGCACCGCCCCTCCTGGCCAGGCTGGCTGCCCGCAGTCAGCTGTGGGGGTCAGAGGACGCCCACAAGCCTTTGGGTACCGCTCTAAAGCAGGAAGCAGATGGCAGGATCCCCGACTTGAGGGGCAGCCCGGAGAAGGGGGTGACAGCCAGTAGGACCCCAAGAGGAAGGGCGGGGCCGGGTGGGGCAGCAGCTGTGCGGAGGGAAGGGGCCCGGCCCGTCCCCCTTCCCTGCCCCCGCGGCTGGCGATGGTGACGCGCCCCGCTCTGACTTTGTCTTGCAGAAGGCGCCTCTCCTGCTGCACTACAGACCCAAGATGGACTTGCTCTGAGCTCGGCCCTGGGCCGGCCCCGCCGCGCCCGGGCTGTGGCCGCCCTGCAGGTGTCGTGGGGACCAGATTTCTGAACAGAGTATTTATAACTTTTGTACGAGAGAACTCACACTCACCAAGACACTACCAGCACCGCGGTCATGAGACGACGAAACACTTTACTGCACAGTCTTAGCGGCCGAAGAGGCGCCTCTCACAGACTGGATGGTAAACACAGTGGCCACGCGACCTTCGCTTGCTTTCCAGGCCTTGGAAATCTGGTCATTTCAGTTTAGTTGATGAATTAGGGTTCACGATAAGCCTCGAAAATACTTGTATGTTTATTGAACCCTTCCTAAGTTATTGAGAAAATATCTTTTCATGGTGAATGACGCTATTTATGTTGCCTTTAGCTTCCTGAAGACTTAGAAGGTATATAAAGGTTTAATTTAAAAGCATACCAAAAGGGGTTTCCATTAATGAGTTAGCCACGGTATTTAATTTCCACATTAGGAAACGGGAAAAGCTGACGGCGCCTCTGCCTCGCCTGGCGCTCCGGGCTCCGAGGGCCACGCGGCCCCGAGGCGAGGAAGGGCTCCCACCGGCCCCCGGACGCCCCCAGACGCGGGCGCGGCGCACTCAGCAGGGCGGGGTGGCTAGGCCGGCCGCACGCTGCCTGGTGGAGCCGCCCTTGTTCTCAAACATCACTGGTGCGCGTCGGGTTCCGAGGGCTGAGGGCCCCGCTTAATTCTTCCTATCTGCATCTTGCTGAAGGGAGGGGTGGTGGCTCTGGGGGGCGTTCCCGTCGGATGAGGGCCGGTGCCCCAGGCGTGCCGGCTCCGGTCCCCACCACGTCCACCCTTGGAAAGCTGTCCCCCGCCCCTGCTTGTGCACAAAGCTGGCACTCTGTTGCTGTTCCCAGCCGAGCCTGGGAGGAGCCCGCTGGCTGCTTTTTCAGTGACTTAACGTTCTCAAGTGCCGGTCACAGGCAGCACACATTTTGTCAACCCCTTTCTCCTCCCAAGTGTTAATATTTTTGTGGAATTAGAGAATCAATATTTGTTCCTTGAAAATAGTAACTTGGAACACGTAAAGCAAGAAGGAGAAAGCAACCATTTTCCGGGGCAGTGAAAGTGTTGTCCTGGGTTCTGTGTCTGTCCTTGTCCTCTGCACCCCCCCCGGCCCCGCACCCCTTTTCCTGGGTTCCCCGTCTTTCCTTGTCCCCCCCCCCCCCCCCCCCCCCCGCACCGTGCTTCCTCGGTGAGCTTTGGGTTCCTGCCCCACCCCCACCCCCGCCGTCACCTCCGCTCACCCTGCAGGCAGGCTGGGGGCCCTGGGTCCGTCAGCCCCCGTCCACCACCTTCGTTCATGGACTGTTTCACCTTACCAGAATTTTTTTCTCCCTTTGCTTCGAAAGTTACGGTTGGGTTTCTTCTGCTTCCCATTTCGTACAGGTAAATGTCAGGAGCAGCTACTAACGAGACCTGATCTGGGTGACGAGAAAATCATCCCAATTAACTCAGTCCAAGGGATTCTAACGTAAGGCCTTTTACAAACAAAGAAACAGATTGTTAGGGACTGGTCAAAATTCACGTCTTCATTTAAGCCCATGGACTCCCAGTACTGTTCGAATTGTTCAGTTACCTAAGCTTGCTACTCATCCAAATCATGTTTTAGAGTTGCTCTACTAGGTTTAATGAGTAGATGTGTATGAGTAAATATTACCTGTCTACCTCAAAATACACATCACTGCTGAAGCACTCTGCACAACCATACATTACCACAGTGCGGTTTTAGGGTTAGCGTTAGAACTTGGGTATTTGCCTGTGTAGTGGAGGGGGGGTTAGGGTGAAACAGTGTAAGCACCCAAATTCAAACAGAATCGGCTCACGGTTCAGATTAGACTGAGTATCGCCGTAATCCTCTCATAATATATATTTGTAACTTTGTAGCTATCTTTGAAATCACTTGAATTTGCTATGGTGCTAAGTGGACGTACTTAAATACACAGAGAGGTGGAGATGGTCGGAGCCAGTGCTGACATGGCCGGCAGGCTGCTGGCCCTCCTGTGACCCCTTTTGTGATCGTGTCAACCTGACGCAACCTCAGCAGCAGAAGTACCTATTTTTCTAAGATTCCTCGTGCAGACTGTCTTCGCTACAGGACGGCCCCGGGGACCCCGCCCCTCAGCTGACAGGAGCCCAGAGCCTGCGTCCCAGGGCAGCTTCCGTGGCCCCTTCCCCGCTGTCACGCTTTCGTGTCACATCAAAAGGCTGAATTTAATTTCTTCCAGCATGAAAGCCAGGATCAGTTAGTGATTGGATCCTACGAAGTTTTTTCTTTTAACAGATGGAGTTACTGTGAAGTAGTTTTCACGACCGTTTATGCTGGTAAAGCAAGAGCTGTTCAGTTACCTTCCCGCGTCACTGTCCGCGGCAGCGGGACTCCCTGCCCGGCGCGTGGTCTCGCTAAATGCAGTTTTCATGAAAATAGAAAATTCAGATAGAATATATAAATATTGAATTTAAGATTTGGGGGGTTAAAAAAAAAGAAAACTTAACTTTATAAAATTATTTATTCTATTTTAAGCCTTCTATCATATTTTCCCATTCGATTGTTTGGTTTCCGTGGTCCAGCTTTATTTACAGGCATATAAAATGAAATTGTGACATGTTTTGCAAGCTTCTTCTTTTCCTTTGAGTAGCTTTTAATTTGTACGTTTTGTTTTATATAGATACAGAGCACTGTTTATGCTTTTGTGCAATAGGTCCCAAGATGCATTTACTAGACATCTGTTTAAATTGTAATGCCGCATCTCTTCTGCTCAATTGAAAGGGAATGTAGGTGGAATTTCAAAATATGTACATTCAGCTATTTGGTTTCTCCTTTTCACTGTTGTTACGAGAGTGCTGTTTTGGGGGATGGTGTGTGTGTGTGTGTGTGTGTGTGTGCGCGCGCGTGCGCGCGCGCAAGAACACCTGCCAGCAGTATCGTAGGGCACGAGACCCAGCAGGCCGCCGTGGAGCGACACGTGGCCGTCCCGGACCGGCCTCGCGGCCACCCTGGGTCCCCTATTTTCAGACCCCGTGTGCGGCCCTCGGGTGCCCTGCCCCACGCCGACCAGACCACGGATGTGTGGGTGCTACTTCCACAGGGGCTCCCGAGCCCTCCAGGGCGTGTGGCCTCTGATGCCTCCCTGTGACGAAGTCTTTAGAAATCCATTTCGTTTCTTCCTAAAGTGCACAGGATGGCATTTGACAGCAGCTTAAAACGTGTCATTGGGCCGAATGTTCCAGACACGAGTCAGCTGATTTCTACTTCACGTGCGAGTGTCAGATGTGCTCTTAAGACACTGAAAATAAACTTAGCTCAGAACAAATCCTGTTTCTGTTTCCTCAGGAAATCATTTACGCTCCATCATGTGTGACCTTAGCGCCATAAGCCAAGTGTCTCTCTGCCTTGGGATTTAAACCAACTACGTAGGTCAAGATCAGTAGATTAGAAAACCGTGATTCAAACCAGCCGGCATCTTGACACATTCTGTCCCCGCGAGGCAGGGACAGGTGTGGCGCGGCTGTAGCCGCCCGGGCCATCAAGGAGGCTCTGTTTGTGCGAATGCCCGCCCACGCTTGGCCTGCATCACGTGGGGTTCGCCACGTCCACGAGCGCATCTGAAGGAGGGACTGTGGTTTGAGTGTCCCCTAAAACGTGTGTAGCGTTAGCGTAAATGTCTGTTCCAACAACTTAATTGGGTATAAGAAAACCATTTTTCCCCAAATGATGTAGGGTTCAGGGGTGTGAGCCGCCACTAACCTGACCGTCACACGTGGCAACATGGAAGCTGTCGCGGTTTGTTGAGATGAAAATGCAGATACGTATTTTTGACTGTTTAATTTGAAAGTTTACATTTTTTATGCTTTGTGTTGGTGTGTAATTTTTGTACTATTGGTGGCTAGTTTTTGTCTAAAATCTTTTTTGGAATATTGCTTAAACGTT
This sequence comes from Panthera uncia, assembly GCF_023721935.1. Taxonomy (NCBI): domain Eukaryota; kingdom Metazoa; phylum Chordata; class Mammalia; order Carnivora; family Felidae; genus Panthera; species Panthera uncia. The sequence goes on from NC_064811.1 coordinate 225,580, forward strand.
TTGATTTTATGATAGTGAAGCTTGTACTCAGTGTTTTGCCAATTAATATTATATGCTTGTAATAAAAGCAAAAGAAAAACATACCTAAAGTTTTTTCGGGCTGGAAGTTTATAAAATATTTCAGGAGCATAACATGGATGATCTGTTGGCACCGCAGTGACCTGAAAATTACCGCAGGCGCTGTTGGCACACACCCCTCCCCCCATGCCCTCCCCCGCCCCGAGCCCCATGCCCCCCTCAACCCCTCACCCCGAGCCCTCCCCCGCCCCGAGCCCCATGCCCTCCTCAACCCCTCACCCCGAGCCCTCCCCCACCCCGAGCCCTCCCCCACTCCGAGCCCCGTGCCCTCCCTCACCCATGCCCTCCCTCACCCCAGGCCTAGCCCTCACAGATTAACTACCTTCTCACTCTGCCTCACGCGGCACTTGTATCTTGGATACAGAACTTCACTGAAATTGGTCCAGTGTTTGGACCAGAGGTTTGGCGGGAACTGTGTGTAAAGTCCATGCTGCTCATCTATTTGCTTGCAGCAAGAACTCACTTTGGTTTAGAGCTGCACGTGCCGATGAAAATACTGTTAAAAAAAGAACCTGCTAATCCCTGTGACAGTGTTTGCTTCCCTCTGTTAAGATGTTAACGGGTGTTCTCCAAAGGAGCAGAACCAGTAGAAGATACATGCGTATACATATCTGTGTGCATGTGTGTTCATGAGCATGCTACAGAGCACACACGGGTCCTGATTTCCCCACGGTGTCAACTTTGTTCAGTCGTAGAGCAAGGTTAAAGCAGGTTTACATCTAAACTCAGTGACATTTCACTACACATTTAATTTGGCTTCATACACAGCACACAAAGCAAAGCACATAAAAAATCATTAAAAAACAAGATACAACTAGGGATAAGCTAACAAACCAAATGCAAAGTCAGTCTGAGTGTGGAGTTGAGTTGAGGACTTCTTCCGGTCCAAGTCTATGCAGACTGCTTATTCGGTCCAAGTACTGGAGGAAATGTTCTGTCCGAGGAGTAGAGGGTCTCTTCTGTCCAGGCAGTGGGGGGATCTGTGTTCTGTCCAGGCAGTGGGGGATCTGTGTTCTGTCCAGGAAGTGGGGGATCTGATCTGTCCAGGCAATGGGGGATCTGTTCTGTCCAGGCGGTGGGGGATCTGTTCTGTCCAGGCAGTGGGAGAATCTGTTCTGTCCAGGCAGTGGGAGAATCTGTTCTGTCCAGGAAGTGGGGGATCTGTTCTGCCCAGGCGGTGGGGGATCTGTGTTCTGTCCAGGTGGTGGGGGATCTGTGTTCTGTCCAGGCGGTGGGAGATCTGTGTTCTGTCCAGGCGGTGGGGGATCTGTTCTGTCCAGGCGGTGCGGGATCTGTTCTGTCCAGGTGGTGGGGGATCTGTGTTCTGTCCAGGCGGTGGGGGATCTGTGTTCTGTCCAGGCGGTGGGGGATCTGTGTTCTGTCCAGGCGGCGGGGGATCTGTTCTGTCAGAGATCACTTGGGCAGAGTATGCTGTGGCTGCTACCTTTGATATGGTCAGACATGAAGGGGTCAGCATCTGGGGATGCATTTCCCGGTCTTGGCTATGGCATCACTGCTTGACATGAGTGACTGTCATTCTGCACACGTGTAAAAGGAGACTGGTCATAAGGAGTTTACTCACAGGATCATGGAGACTGAGAGACCCAGGAGGACCCGTTTAGTGCCATCAAGGGCAGGAGGGGACCATGTCCCAACTCAGCAGGATCCCTTCCCTCTTCCTCCACCCTTCTGCTCTACTCCGGCCCGCCAGGACTTGAGTGACACCCACCCACACTTGGAGGGCTCAACCCACCAAACCAGGTGCTCCTCTCATCCAGACACACCCAGAGTCATTTCAGTCCCGGCACCCCGGGGGACACATGAAATTACCCATGGCAGACGATTTCGGGGGAAAGGGCAGCATGCCCAAAACTGTAAGTTTTAAAGGCTAAGTAACACGGAAATCGCGAAACTCTGAGAAAACGGGAGCTGAAAAAACAGAGCATGATGACCAAAATGGTATTTTCTCATGGGTTTCAGTAAACTTGAAAGAAAATCTAGTGTAAGAAACTGACTGCCTATTTTAATTGATTAGGTAAGTGGTGTCCTTTATCTTAGGGAATGAGAAGTTATCAGCTAAATCCCCAGGTTCACGTTCACCTGCATGCCGAGGTCAGCGGCAGGGCGCGGCAGGACTGGGCATCTTCAAGGTTAGGCCCCCGCGGCTGGTCGTCCACGTGGGCAGATTCTGAAGTCTGCGCTGGCACCAGGTGAGGTCGGTGGGCACCCGGGGACTGCCAGCCTCCTGCCTCCACCAGAGACCAGTTGACGCCCCAGAAAGGTGACTCAGGAAGAACGAGAAGGCGATTGGACCCTCTCTGCAGGCCTCGAAGGGTTGTGTGCGACCATCAGCCACTCTCGTCTGCACATCTTACTGGCGGTTGACTCCTTCAGTGTGAAGCCACGTGGGTGGAAATATGTGAGTCCCGGTTTAACTCTAAGAGCAATTACAGGGATGCCTGGGTGGCTGAGTCAGTTGGGCGTCCGACTCTTGGATTTCCACTCAGGTCGTGATCTCCCGGTTCGTGAGATCGACCCCCAGGTCAGGCTCTACGCTGACAGTGCAGAGCCCGCTTGGGATTATCTCTCTCCCTCTCTCTGCCCCTTCCTGGCTCACACGGTCTTCTCTCTCTCTCTCTCAAAAATAAACAAAAAAACAAAAAAAAACAAAACTCTTTTTTAAAAAAGAGTTGCTACCGACAGAAGTGATTGTGCGTCCTGAATGTCAGACGCCGGAGAAACCCCACCCACCAGGCCTTGGCCTTAGTGCCTCAGGAGCACACCGCGCAGTACAACCAGAGGCCTGCTGAGGCCTCTGCGTGGCCGCGAATAAATGTCTTCCTTGGATTTTTGCTTCTTAAGGACGGCAATCCCGGTGGGTGCCACCAGGCCCCCATAGGGGGCGGCCGTGGTCAGACGTGCAGGGGGCGACCTGCTCCACAGCCTCCACTGCGTTGTACCGCGCCTTTTCACCCCCTCCCCCCATTATACTGAAATCCCCCCTCCCCCGGTGATACTGAACGCCCCCCCCCCCCCCCCCCCCCATTATTCTGAAATACATGGTGCTTCTCCAAGTCACCTGCAGGGTGCAGTCCACGCCCTCTGTCAAAGACCGAAGACACCCTCTGGCACGTGGGTTGTATTTGTACCTTCTGCTCCGACTCCCATGACAGTGAGATGCTTTCCCAGCAGCTCCTGAGGAGAGGGGCAAGTCTGTCTCACCATGTGCAGGCTAATCAGTGGCGCTCTGAAATAGCACTCTTGTCAGCTATTTTTACTAGGCTGGACTTTATTTTGGTATGGAAAGCAAATTATTTGACTGCTACATTTATTCCTACGGGTTTTTTTTAAATTTACTGGGGTACTAGGAAAACAAATTTGCTGCTCTAAGAACATTTTCGGTCAAAAAGCTTTTGAATGATAAAGGGACCTGGCCTCTATTATAAATAGACCAAGTATAAAAAATGTTCAGACTAAGAATATACTATTGTTGGTGGGAAATCACTTCTTTAAGTTCTTGGGGAGCACAAAACGGGCTTGGCTGAGAGTTCTAGTGTCGTAGACTCCGGGTCTGGGGTTCTCTCTCGTCCAGCAGGAGAGCGGGATGCAGGATTGAAAACGCCAGAGAGGCTAAGGTCCGGGAGGAGACAAGAGCCCGTAGTACGGTCCTTGCTCCATTTTTGTCAGGATCAGAGGCTTACAAGCTGCTGGGCGGGCACAGAGACACAATGAAACTGTCAACATTAACTCACGGGTGTGAGGGAAAGGGGGTTTTGGAGATATGCGGTGTCGGGAGTTTGGGTCAACACAAAACAAGATTCTGGTGCTGGGTGGAAGGTTGGCCTAGGGGAGGAGACAGAGCGTGCTACCTCGGGTCAACAAGGCACCTTTCTTTTGCTAATTAGCTCCCCTCTGGGCAACTTCCCCCTGCAGCTGTCTATAGCCCTCTTTACCTGTTTACCTCTTGTGGTCCTTCCTTCCTGCGAAGGCAGCTTTGTGCTATTGTCCTACACTGGGAGCCTTTGCCCCATTTACCTAATCTTGTTTACCCGAACTTGGGTGTGTTCGTTCTGTGGCTTTCTAATTCTTTATGCCTTGTGAACCCATCAGTGCGGGCTCGGGGAATTCCTAAACTCATTCCCCACCTGCTAGGAGGTGCTTCTGGTGATTGTACTGTTTCCCATTCTGTTTTTTGTGGGACCCGAGGGCTCAGGAAGGCGGTCCTGGGATCCCAGAGCTGTGGAAGGATGGGGGCAGTGGTCCTAGGACCCCAAGGCTGTTGAGGGTTTGGGGTGGTCCCAGGACCCCAGGGTTCTGGTGGGGGGGGGGGTCTTAGGATTCCAGGGCTCTGAAGAGATGGTGAGGAGACAGAGGTCTCCTGGATCCGCAAATGGTACCATGGCTGTGCAGGTGTTACACTGGGAGGTCACTGACTCACTTCCTCCTGCCCCTCAGCTGTCTCCCACATCACACCCCAGAGCGGTGGAGGGGTCACTGTAGGTGCCTTGGCCCACCTCCTGAGAATGTGGTGGGGTGGGCTGAAGTACTTGCTGAGGGAAACATGGCCAGTCTCAGATCCACCTGCCTCCCTCAGGGCCACCAGCTAGCGCCTACAAGGACTCTAGTTATTGGGACCCACTTACACTCACGGCTCCCAGAGGGCACATAATGCTACACCAGGGTGGGCCAGAATCACAGGGCGCAAGCTTTGTTTAGTACAGAAAGCCCCTCCTGGTCGTTACTTTGTGGGGCGGCTTTCAACACCCACATCATGGCATGTTTGTGTGTCTTTGAAAGGAGTTTCTGCGTTTTCTTCATAGAGTTCTTACATGTTCCTTGTCTGGTTTATTTCATGTATTTTTGCTCAGGAAGGTACGGGGGTGGGGGAGACGTGGCCCATTGCAAACTGGTTATTTTGAAATTGAGAAAACGCTTGTTTGTGCTGAATCCGTTCTGAAGGTTCGAGGGTGGAATTTCTTGGATGTCCACACAAATGATGCAGTCACACGCGCACATGCACACACACACGCACACGCACACAAGAGCCTGTTTCCAGCATTTAATTACTTACTTTGCTATTTTGTGGTTTGCTCTCCCTACTGGGACCTCTGGACAAGCATGCTGTGGTTTGAGACTTTGATGAGAATATTCTTTTTCATTTATTTTTGAGAGAGAGAGAGAGAGAGAGCGTGCAGGGGAGGGGCAAAGAGAATCTGAAGCAGGGTCCTCACCACCAGCTTGGAGCCTGTTGCAGGGCTTGAACTCATGAACCCTGAAATCATGACTTTAGCCCGAATCAAGGGACACAGGCTTAACCAACTGAGCCACCCAGACACCCCATGGGGATATTCTTAATGTCTCCTTTTAAGCATAATGGTTGGGGGGTTTTGATAAATCCCTTGTACTAAGTCAAGGAATTGCTTTCTGTTACAGCTTACTAAACATTTTAATCAGGAATATGTGTTAATTATTTTTTTTAATTTTTTTAACGTTTATTTATTTTTGAGACAGAGAGAGACAGAGCATGAACGGGGGAGGGTCAGAGAGAGGGAGACACAGAATCTGAAACAGGCTCCAGGCTCTGAGCTGTCAGCACAGAGCCCGACGTGGGGCTCGAACCCGCGAACCGTGAGATCATGACCTGAGTCGAAGTCGGAGGCTTAACCGACTGAGCCACCCAGGCGCCCCAGGAGTATGTGTTAATTATAAATGTTATTTTTTAGTTAAAAGTTTTAAATTAAAATTTTTGTTTCGTTTTTGAAGTTCAAACACCTGTAGACTCATTAACCATTCCAGTCAGGACACAGAATGGCTCATCACCCCACAAAACTCCTTCCTAGTGCCTCCCCTCTATTGCTAACACCCTCCTCACCTAGAACACCTGGCAACCACTGACCTTCAGTATCACACTTGCCTTCTCAAGAATTCTGTCAGCACACGACCTCAGACCCCAAGCTGCTGCCTAGCTCAGTATTTCCCTTTTTCTACTATGTGGATATCACCCAAAAAAGACCTTCTGTGTTTTCAGGGTTTTTTTTTTTTAATGTTTATTTATTTTGAGAGAGAGAGAGAGCACGAGCATGCGAGCAGGGGTGGGGCAGAGAGAGAGAGAGAGGGAGAGAGAATCCCAAGTAGGCTCCACACTGTCAGCACAGAACCTGATGCGGGGACTTGAACTCACAAACCGTGAGATCATGACCTGAGCCGCAATCAAGAGTCAGACGCTTAACCGGCTGAGCCGCCCAGGCGTCCGTGTTTTCAGTTTTTTGATGACTGTGAAGAAAGCAGCTGTGAGCATTCATGTACAGGTTTGTATGTGGATGCGAGATTTTGGTTTTTCTAGAAGAATTGCTGGGTCGTATTCTGACTGTACATTTAACTGTATGAGAAGCTGCCAAAATGCTCGCCAGAGTGGCTGCCCTGGTTTGTATTTCTAACAGCAAGGTCTGAGAGCCCCTGGTGCTCCACACCCATGAGTTGTCAGTGTCCTCCCTGATTTTAGCCGCTTCACGGGTGTGCATAGGGTCTCGAGGGGGTTCGAGTCTGCCTTTCCCTGGTGGCTGCTAATGTCCAACGTCTCTTGTGCTTGTCTGCCGTTACAGCAATTTTCGTGCATCTTTCACCCACTTTGAGGGTTTTTTTCTCATTGTGGAGTTTTGAGAGTTCTTCATATACTCGGGATTTAAGTCCTAAACTGGATTTGAGGTTTGCAAATACTTCTCTCAGTCTTAGCTTGGGTTTTCATTCTCTTGACACTATCACTGGAAAAGCAAAAGTTTTTAATTTGGATGAAGTCCAATTTATCAGTTTTTTCTTTTATGGATTATTTGCTGGATTACACTTTTGGTGTCGTGTCTAAAACTCTGCTAGATGCCAGGTCGTGAATATATTTTTCTGCTTTCTTGCAAACATTTTATAGTTTTATGCCTATTTATATGTGATCCATCTCGAGTTGGTTGTAAGGTATAAGGTTTAGGTCAAGGTTCAATTTTTTGCATATGGATGACTAATTTTTCCATTACCGTTTGTTGAAGACTGTCATTTCTCCACTGGGTGGCTTTTGCACTGCTGTCAAAGATCAATTGGCCGTATGTATTTGGGTCTGTTCCTGAACTCTGTCCTGGTCATTCACCTCTGTGTCTTGTCCCCTTGTCAAACCACACTGTCTTGATTGTTGTTGCTTCAGGGAAAGCATTAAAATCGGGTAGTGTGATTCATCCACCTTTGTTGTTTTTTGCAAAAATTTCTTAAGCTATCTTAGTTCCTTTGCCCTTTCATATAAATTTTAGGGTCATCTTATCTGTATCTACAAAAATATCCTGCTGTGATTTTGGAACGGTGTTAATTGTATGGATCATTTTGGGGGAGATTGATACACTCTGTTGAGTCTTCCCATTCACGAGTATATTACATCTCTCTATTTATGTAAATCTTTTTAAATTTTTTATCAGCATGTTGTAGTTTTTAGCACGTGTATCCTATACACGTTTGGTTAGATTTATGCCTAAGTCTGTCAGTCTGCTTTTTTTTATTTTATTTTTTACATTTATTCATTTTTGAGAGACAGAGTGATAGAGCAGAAGTGTGGGGGGGCGGGGCAGAGAGAGAGGGAGACACAGAATCCAAAGCAGGCTCCAGGCTCTGAGCTGTCAGCACAGAGCCCGACATGGGGCTTGAACCCAGAAACCATGAGATCATGACCTGAGCCAAAGTTGGACACTCAACCGACTGAGCCACCCAGGTGCCCCAGAACATACTTGTTTTCTAGCCCAGAATATTATCCATCTTGGTAAATGTTCTTCACATATACACTTGAAAATGTATATTTTGCTGGTATCGTGTAAAGTGTTCTACAAATGTCCATTAGGTCAAGTTGGCTGATGGTATCATTCAACTATACCCTTGGTGATTTTCTGGTACTTGTTCTATCATTTATTAAGATAGGGGTATTGAAATCGCCAGCTACAATCTACAACTTAATTTACAGTTGGGTTTTGTTAAAAAAAAAATCTGGTTTTGCTTCAAGTAAAGTTTTATTATTAGATGCAGAACTAATTATTATTAGATGCAGACATAAAAAATTATGTCTTTTTGATGAATGTACCAGTTCATCATTATGACGCGATCCTCTTTTTTTAAAGAGTTTTTTTTTCTTAATATTTATTTAGTCTGGGACAGCGCAAGCAGGGAAGGAGCAGAGAGAGGGGGACAGAGGATCCGGAGCGGGCTCTGTGCTGACAAGCTGACAGCAGCGAGCTCGAGGAGGGGCTCGAACTCACAAACCGTGAGATCATGACCTGAGCTGAAGTCGGACGCTCAACCGACTCAGCCACCCAGGCGCCCCCCAGAAAGTTTTCTTGTGAATATTAACAAATACATTCTGCGGTTATCTGGAGAGGCAAAAGAGCTAGAACAGCCAATACGGTATTGAAGAAGAACAAAGATGGAGAACGTACACTACTCAACTTCAAGACTCACTATAAAGTTACAGTAATCACGGTGAGGTGTTGGTGAGAGAATAGACAAATACATCAGTGGAGCAGGACAGCCAGGCCAGAAATAGACCCACACAAACACAGTCAACTGATCCTGACAAAGGAAAAAGACAACACAATGGAGAAAAGACGGTCTGTAACAAATGGCGCCAGAACAGCTGGACGTCCACATGCAAAAAAACGCATCTAGACACAGACCTTACGCCCTTCACAGAAATTAACCTGAAATGGATCACAGGCATCAGTGTAAAAATGCAAAACTATAAACTTCATAAAAGATAACATAGGAGACCTTGGGTTTGGCAGTGACCTCTTAGATACAACACCAAAATCATGAAAGAAAAAATTGGTAAGTTGGACTTCATTAAAATTTAAAACTTGTGCTCTGTGAAAGAAACTGTTAAGAGCGTTGAAAACAAGCCTCAAGCTGGGATAAGATATTTGCAAAATACACATCAGACAATTTTGTTATCCAAGATTTACATACACTTGAAAGTCAAAGATAAGACGGGCTCCTGGGGGCTCAGTCGGCTAAGCATCCAAGTCTTGATTTCGGCTCAGGTCACGATCTCAAGCCTAGTGTCAGGCTCCGCACTGGAGCAGGCGTGGAGCCTGCTTGGGATTCTCTCTCCCTCTCTCTTTCTCTCTGCCCCTCCCCCAATTGCGCACACACTCTCTTGCTCGCTCTCTCAAGAGTCAACCATATGAAAACAAACAACTCAATGAAAAAACAGGCAAAAGACCTGAACAGACACCTCATCAGAGAAGATACGCAGATAACAAACAGCATATAAAAAGATGCTCGCAATCTATGTAATTAGAGAATTGCAGATTCAAATAATAAGGAAACACCTATCAGAATGGCCAAAACCCGGAACGCTGACAACTTCAAGAGCTGGCGTGGGTGTGGAGCCCAGAAACGCTCCCCACTGGTGTGGGAATGCAAACTGTTGCGGCCACTTTGGAAGACAGTTGGCTGTTGGTTTACAGAACCATAAACATACTCTTCCCGTATGAAGCAGCAGCTCCGGTCCTCGGTATTTACCCAAATGAGTTGAAAACTTACATCCAGGGGCACCTGGCTGGCTCATTTGGAGGAGTGTGTGACTGTGGATCTCGGGGTTGTGAGCTCAAACCCCACATGAGGTGTAGAGATTACTTAAATAAATAGTATTCTAAAAAAAGAAAAAGAAGAAAACTTACATCCACACGGAGTTTTCACAAATGTTTATAACAGCTTTATTCATGATTACCAAAGCCTGAAAATAACCAAGACGTCCAATAAGCAAATGGGTAATAACCTGTGGTCCGTCCAGACAGTGGAATATTATTTAGCACTAAAATGAGCTACGTGCACCTGGTGATTGCGTCAGTTAAGCGTCTGACTCTTGATTTGGGCTCAGGTCATCACCTCACAGCTCATGAATCGGAGCCCCGTGTTGGGCTCTGAGCTGAAAGTGCAGAGCCTGCTTGGGATTCTCTCTGTCTCCGTCTCTGTCTCTCTCTCAAAATAAATAAACTAAAAAAATAAAAATAAAAAAGACAACTTTTTAAATGGACGTCTCAAAGGAAGCTACACAATGGCCAACAAGCTCATGAAAAGGTGCTCACCACTAGTCATCAGGGAAACGTAAATTAGAGCCAAGATGAGACACCACTAAAAACCCCCGAGAGTGACTGGAACTTCAGTGACCGTTTCAGACTAAATGCTTGTCTCCCCCAAAGTTCCTACATGGAGAGCCTAACCCCCAAAGGTGATAACATTGGGAGGTGGGGCTTGGGGTGATCGGGTCATGACTGAGATTATAAGAGAGACCCCAGAGACCTCCCCTGCCTCTTCCGCCACGGAGGACGTAGTGAGAAGATGCCACCTGTGAACCAGGAAGAGGCTCCCGCCAGACCCTAAATCTGCCGGCACCCTGATCTCAGACTTGCAGCCTCCAGCACCGTGAGAAAGACACGTTTGTTGTTTAAGCCCCAGGCCGTGGGATTTTGATTCAAGCAGGCTGAATGGACGGAGACCGAGATTAACAGCCAGGCCTGACGAGAATAGGTCGCTTCTTCTCCAAATATCACTGGCACAACCACTTCGGAAAACCGTTTCACAATTTCTTCCGGTTAGGAATACAGCTACTCGTGACCCGGCAGTGCCACCCATAGGTCGTTACCCGAGAGAAATGTTCATAGGAAGACTGCGTAGTGGCTTATTTTCATGACTGAACCGGATGACGACTCAAGGTTCATCAATAAGAGGACAATTAATGGTGGCGGACTGGTGCCATGCGTCACTGTGTAGCCGCACCAGGGCGCACACACCACCGGGCTGTTGTGGCCTTGGAGCCTGGTGCATTGCCAGTGATGGCTGTGGCAACTGGGTGCTACCGCGTGCCGGGGAGTGATGTCCCCTCTCACCAGGGGCAGCAAATAATCATTTCCAACCCCATCCAGGGGACCCGCTTCCTGGATCCACTCTTGGTGTGGACTGTCGTCATTTGTATTCCCCCTAGAGGCCACCCCAAAGTGTCTCAGTCCTTCACCTAGAGGTACAGGGACCAGCAGGTGGGAAGTGAGGACATGGGTCAGGGAGGGAAGGCAGAGAGTGAGAAAGAGAAGTGCAGCTGTGACTTCCAGGGGCTGGCCCACCACCCCCGGGAAGGCCCTGGGGTCCCCACTGCACAGACACAATTTCACAGGACCGTAGGGCCAGGCAAGGCCACACTGGTGGACAAAGACAGGACCAGGAGCACTTTGTAATCACGCTGAACACAGACAACATATAAACGTTGTCTGAGCCACAGCGACGACCCAGCACCCCTGTCCCGGCCAGCGGGACTGACGCCTGTACTTCACCAATCACAGAACTTGCCTGGCTCCAGGCCTCTCCCCCCCAGATGAGGTGTATGCAGATCCCTGGCGTATCTTCCCCGAGCCCTCCCCGCAAACCAGCCAGTGCCACATCCCAGAAGTCCTTTCTCACCGAGACGTCCCCGTCGTGTGTGACGAGTGACCACCCAACTTGTTCCGCTACAGGGTGTTTCTAGTGGGTTTGGGTGAGAAGGTAACGGACACAAAAGACGTGGTCTCTTGAGCTTCATGACGTTCATTCCCGTGGGGGAGCTCGGGGTGCGCGATGGTGCCCATCTTGGAATTGTTCCCCTTCTTTGTTCCAGGGTGGAAGGAGCCGGGGTGGCTCACCCCTCTCGCCAGACCCGGGGTGCCTGCTCCCTGGGGCCTCTGGCTGTGTCACGAGGGGAGCCGCCTTGTGGGAAAGAGCAGCAGACGCCGGCAGCTGGGCGGTGACCGGCAGCCAACAATCCGGGTCCCGGGACGCAGACGGCCATCCTGGCATCTTAGATAAGGGGACTTATGGGCACTTAGTGCTCCACTGTCCTGGTCCGTCTCTTCACTTCCTTTCCCCCCTCCATTCCTGTCCCCTATTAGATTAAGCACGTTTCTCCACTCCTTTGTTCCTCTACTAGGTTGTGAGCTCCGCATGCGTATTCTCTCAGTGGTCACTAATGACGAACTAAACACACAACAGTCCATTTCAGTGTCTTCTCTGGCCTAAAATAATTTACAAGTTTAACTTCCAAGCATATGGGTGTTTCTAATTATCTTTGTTGTTGATCTTCGGATTAGTTGCCCTGAGGCTAGACCACATGTTCTGTCTTGTGACAACCCCATGAATTTTGTTGGGACAAGCTTATGGCCTAATCAGCAGTAATTTTTGTAAATATTCATGTGAACTTTAAAAGAATATACACGGGTGCCTGGGGGGCTCAGTTGGTTAAGCATCCGACTTTGGCTCAGATCATGATCTCACAGTTCATGAGTTCGAGCCCTGCATTGGGCTCTACGCTGTCAATGCAGAGCCCGCCTCGGATCCTCTGTCCCCCCCCCCCCCCCAAATAAACATTTTTTTAAAAAAAGAATATGCATTTTTCAGTTGAGTACAGATTTAGCTAATTGCATTAAATCCTCTGTATCTTTTTCTGATTTTCAGAAGAGATGTGTTAAGTGCTTTATTCTCAAATCAGATCTCGAGCCACAGGCTCTTTCCCTCAGAACTTTGAATTTTATTGAGTTCATGTTCTCGCTATGTTCTTTCTTGAGGTTTTTCCTGCTGGGTTAAGGTCTTGGTCCACGTTTGCAGTCAGTATTCGCTTGTTTGCTTGTTTCTCTGCGATGTGCCTGATTGCCTTGCTGGTTCTTTCCACTTTCTTCTGCTTGTACAGTCCTACCCAGAATCGATTTTCAGCTTAGATACAGCATGCTGAGGTTTTACACTCTCCCCACCATTTCTGAGAACGACTTGCTTTTTCTTCTGCCTTGGGGCGCCATGGGGCTTTTGCTGACCCTGCAGGCCTCTCGGCCTGAGACTTTGGCAGGGGCTGGGCAGCCAGCCTTGTCCGTGCTCAGCTGAGGTGGTGTCAGGCAGCCTGGCCAGGTTTCCCCCAACCAAGCAGGACTGGGGCAGCAAGGCAGGCACTTGGCGACATCCCCAGGAGGAAACCGTTTCGGACCTCTCCTTCCCGTTAGGAACCTGCCCGCTCTTCTCTTCACGTAACCTGCCTCCATGCAGCGGCTCCCACCTCGCCTGTGAGGAGGCCGGGAGAGCATTCGGGAAGCCCAGGACTGTCCATCCCCCATGTGGCTTTGCCGCTCTGCAACGAAGCTGCCGAGGTTAGGGGGTGAACCTGTGCTTCCTTCTGCTCTAGGTCTTTCATCAGCTGCTGGTCTTAATGGTGTTTGAATTGAATTCTGCCTTTTCCAGATGAATTTTTTAAGTAAACTTTTTGGAACAGTTTTAGATTTTAAAAAATGCTGTGAATGGGGTGCCTGGGTGGCTCAGTCAGTTAAGCGTCTGACTTTGGCTCAGGTCACCATCTCGCAGTCCGTGATTTTGAGCCCCACGTCGGGCTCTGTGCTGACAGCTCAGAGCCTGGAGGCTGCTTCGGATTCTGTGTCTCCCTCTCTCTCTGCCCCTCCCCTGCTCATGCTGTGTCCCTCTCTGTCTCAAAAATAAAAATTAAAAAAAAAAAAAAACATTTAAAAAATGCTGTGAAGATAATGCAGAGTGTTCCCATATCCCCGCACCTCATTTTCCCTCCTATTAACATCCTCCATAAGTACGGTACATTTGCCACAGAGAATGAACCAACTTTGACACATTTTTATTAAGTAAAGCCCATTCTTTATTCAGGTGTCCTTAGGTTTCCTTGGTGTCCTTTTTCTGTTCCAAGACCTCAGTGAGGATATTGCATTTTTTAGGTGTCGTGTCTCCATGGGCTCTTCTTGACTGTGGTATTTTCGCCCACATTCCTTGTGTTATCTGGCCTTGACACTTTTAAGGAGTGCTGGTGGTCAGTTATTGTGTAGAACATCCCTCAACTGGGGTTAGTCTGAGGTTTTTCTCACGGTTCGATTAGGGTAACAGGTTTGGGAGAGGAAGACCACAGAGCTGAAGTGCCCTTCTCATCCCATCCTATCAAGGGCACACACTATCAACAGGACCTATCACTGAGATGTTGACCTTGACCTCCTGGAGGTGGTGGCTTTATCAGGTTTCTCCCTATAAGCTAGTCTTTTCACCCCTTTTTCACACTGTGTTCTTTGGAAGGAAGTCACTGTGCAGGACTTACAGTGAGGGGGTTACTCCATCTCCTTGAAGGCCATGTCTACGTAAACTATTTAGAATCCTGCATGGCGGATTTCTCTCTTCTCCCCACTTTGTTTATTCATTCATTCGTATCAGTGTGGACTAATGGGTATTTATTCCATACTTGAGTTGTAACCCAACACTGCCTGTGTTGTTCAGTGTCGCACCTTTGGTCACCGAGAGCTCGGCCAGTTGGTGCTGTGTCTGTGCCTTTGACATGTCTCACCCTTGTGTTTATTTAGCATTTCCTGCCTCCAGGCCCATCGTGTGTATTTATTGCCCCAGTCATAGGTGAATGTCTCCTGGTGGGTGAATTTTGATTGTCTATTTATTTCTGCTCTGTGTAGGAAGAATTAACAGGAGAGAGAACCCGTGCCCAGTGTCAATCATCCGTCTTGGCCGGGAAGTTCCAGCCAGGCCCATTCCTGGGTGGGTGAGAGAGGGGGCTAGGTGTGATGGGGTGTCCCCCTCTGCTTGAGCCCCAAGGTCAGGGCCTAGTGGAAACGTGTAACCAGAGGCTGAGTTCTGACTGATGGGCCCTGGAGTCTAGACCTCCTTGGAGAGCATTCAGATTTTTGGCCAAGTGGACACAGAGCACAAGGCCCTCCTCTCTTTGCCACTGCACCAAAGGTTTGTGTTTTTTTTTTGTTTTTTTGGTTTTTTTTACTTTTTAAAATGCTTATTTATTTTTGAAGCCGAGAGAGACAGAGCATGAACAGGGGAGGAGCAGAGAGAGAGGGAGACACCCACCGTCCAGGCCTTTCCCTAGCCAGGCCACACCACTCACCTCCCTCCCCACAAAGTCCTTTTTTGTCCCTATGCAGGATAAATCCCATGGACTCACTCAAGGGTGCAAGAAATAAGTGTTTTGTTTTGCAAAAATCAACTAACCCTCAACTCGCACGCCTTGTCCTCGGGCTGAGAGAAATCACCTTGGGCACCACTGGCACCTGGGGGCTGGGGCTCAGCCCTGGGCAGGGCCCCGAAGCGGGGACGCGGGACCAGCAGCAGGAGGACGCTGCCTGCCTCACCTTCCAGTGTGAACCGCGCAGGACCCTGTGTGCCCGCTAACGACCTGCTGCGCCTCGGGCTGCAGCGTGGACCCGGCGGCCAGCCTCGGTCACTGCCACCTGCACCCCTTGCCCCAGGCCCTGCCCTCAGACCCGCACGGACCTCTGCTTGGCCAGCTAGGGCCTCCCGGGCCTCCTCGCCCCGCCACAGGCGGCGGCCTTGGCCACTGGTCTGGGGGCAGCAGGAAGGACGACCCCACCCGGGCTGGCTTCGGCCCCTGGGCGAAGGGCAGAGACTGTGCTGTCGCGTCCGAGGATGAGCCACACGTGGCAGCCCGGACGTGTCCCCTCTCCGGTGCCGGCCTCCCGGCGGCTGCTCCCGCCCAGGACCCGCGGCCGCCTCCCAGCCGTGCGCCCCTTGCGGCCTGCGGAGGACTCGGGGAACACTGGGGGAAGGCTCGCACGGGCCTCGGGAGAACAGTGGGGGGACCCCGCGCCGGGCTGTCCCCCGATCGCCGGGAGCCGCACACTGGTGCCTCCCCGGCTCTGATTGGCCAGTCTCCCGCCACGTGACACTCTAGGAGCCAACAGTGGCGGACTACCGAGCACACGTTTATTGGCTCAGGCCGGTCAGGTGGGCGGGAACAGAGACCGGAGGGGACTGCGGGCGGCGGAGGCTACGCTGCACGGGCCGCCGGGCTGTGCCTCCCGGATGCGTCGTCTTGGCGCGGCCTCGAGTGGCCCTCGGCCGGGGTCCTGGGCGGCGCCAGCTCGGCCCCCAGCCCCCAGTGCAATCCCGCCCCTAGCCCAGCGCCGATCCCCCACCCGCCCCTGGGACCCCCGCTCCACCGCGACAGGACCCCGCCCTTCAGGCCTGAGGGAACCTGCTGAGACAGGTGGAGACGGTTCCACATTGTGTGGACAGGTGGCCGGGACCGGGCTCCCTGAGCCGCGCTGGCTGTGACTGGACAGCAGGGCTTGTCTAGCTGCGGATTAGCGCGGCTGGACCAAAGCGTCCTTACTGCCAGACCTCTACACTTTTGTCCTGACCGCCATGTACTTACGTGGGTGCCAATAGCTCCTATAGTGCAGGACTCGAGAGGACAGGAGACAGGAAACCCAACCCGCCTGGGGCTGGCTGCTGGTAGGGACCAGGGGCAGGAGGTCACCCTGCCAGGATCTGGCAGGATCTGCCTCCCTGCAGAGTGGGAGGGCGGCTCTGGAGGGCGCCAGGTATCACCGTGTGCTCTGCTTCGTCTAAAGACTTAACATGCAGAAAGGGGAGACTCTGCTGACAGGCAGTGTGGACCTAAAACAAGCATCTTGAGCAAGGCCGTGGTCAGCCGAGTCACAGTCACGGCCGGAAGGGCCCGGGGCAGCTCCTGCCTCAGGGTCCTGGGCATGGCTGTTCCTCTGTCTGGAGTGCTCTCCCATGGAAGTCCCCCAGGGCTCCCTCTTCCTCTCCTTGGGGTCTCTCTGCACCTCCTCAGAGGTGAAATATTGATCCTCACCATCCTGTCTGCCCCCTTATCCCACTCAGTTTCTTCCGCAGAAGAAATCACTTGATTTACTTTTTTATCATCTCTCTCCTGCCACTGGAAAAATGAGTTCCAGGAGGAGGGATCTCAGTTATCCCTGGTGCGTAACACCCTGCTCGGCACATCGCAGGGCTCAGTAAAAATCAAGCGGACAAATACCTTTACCTGGAGTCCTCAGACACTCTCATCTGAGGGGTCTGACCCACCAGTCACTGCGGAAGGGCTGGCCAGCGTTCAGAGGGAAGGTGTGCCGGGTCACCTGGCAAATCCACGTTGCTGCTCAGGACTGAACCTAGCCCATGCCAGGCTGGAGAGGTGGGGAGGGGAGTGGAGGCTGAATGGTTGATGCCGTTTTCGGTGACCCTCCTTTTTTTTTTTTTTTTTTTAATGTCTATTTATGTATTGAGAGAGAGAGCAGGGGAGGGGCAGAGAGAGAGAATCCCAAGCAGGCTCCGCACTGTCAGCACAGAGCCCGACCCCGGGTTCAAACTCCTGAACCGCGAGATCGAACCTGAGCCGAAATCAAGAGTTGGACACCTAACCGACGGAGCCCCCCAGGTGCCCCTGGGTGCCCTTCTAAGACTGGCCACGCTGGGGGTGGCATGCAGAGCCCAAAGACAGAGTGGGCTGCAAAACCTTCTGTCAGTGTTTTGGGTCCAAGGAGGGAGGGTGGACAGTGGCTCCCTCAGGAGCCTCAGGAGGCACAAGGCACCCTGGGTGGTACTTGGGGCTGAAGGCCAGACGTTCCCCAGAGGCAGGTCCTCCCAGACCCCCCCTACCCCACCCAGCCTCTGAAGCCGAGGCAGAGGAGCAGTGGCTCTAGAGCGAGCAGCCTTGGGGGCACAGCTTGGGGAGGGTGCAGGGGGCAAGAGGGGGAGGAGCGTGGCCCTTCTACCTGCAAGACTGGGCCAAAAGCACTCCTGGCCAGCAGTATAAGGAAAATCACGAGGCCCTCAGAGTGGAGGTCAAACAGTCCTCTCTGAGGATACAAGTAATCATGGCACCTTGGGTGGGCTTTGGGTGTAGGAAGGACGTCGTGGGGGCCCACGACCAGGCCAGAGAGCTGGCAGTTCCACAAGCACCAGCCCAGATGGGCAGGCTCCCCTAGGGGGTGAGGGTGGGACCCAGAGCTCCAGCAGGGCACAGAGGCCTCCCTGAGGACACGGGGAGGAGACATGTCACCAAAGGACAGACTAGAGGCAGGACCCGCAGGGCTGTGCAGGAGTTTGGGGGGGGGGGGGGGGCTGGCCTAAAGTATGGCTGGCACAGTGGGGACCTGAGCCCCCAACGGCCTGGCATAGCTGTGGGGAAGACAAGGCCTGTCAAGGGGTCTGGGCAAGCGGGAGGCTCATGGAAGGAGGGGGGAGGGAGAGGGAGGCAGGGAGCCCCAAAGGGGAGGGGGCAGGGAGCCCCAGAGGCGCTGGTCTGCCTTTTAGATGATTACTCTGGGGCTGCCTTAGGGGCAACGGGTGAATCTGGGTCAGGGCGGTGGGGAGACCCTGCAGTCGTCCCAGCAAGAGGGGAAGGGACTTCCTATGTGGCAGCACATCGGACCAAGCGAGGCTCATCCGACAGGGTCCGGGCCCTCCCCCCAGTCTGCCCACGTCGGCCGCCCGCGAGGGCCTCAGGACTCCGGAGAGAAGGGCCACGCAGTGTGAACTCACTATGGTGTTTATTGGCTGTGATTCCATCCAGAGAGAACACACGCGGCGGCCCCCCACATGCAGGAGGAGGCAGGCGCAAGGACAGAAGGACGGACGACATCCACGGTCTACGCTAAGCTTGGCGGCTCCGGGCGCCCCATGCGCTGGGAACGGGATGCGGGGTTTCTACGAGACAAGGCCCTGTCTGCTCGGAGCAGGCTTGTTGACGTGTGAAAACAGGCATTTAAAAAAGACACGGGACCGGGAGGAGTCGGAGGGCGCAGGGCGTCCGAAGGTAGTATTGCAGTCTATTGTTATGGCTTCTCTAAAGAGCTACGTGGGGCCGCGCCCCTGGCCCACAACACGTGGACGCGATGAATGTGTGACACGGACAGAAAGGGGCCCCCGGACACCGAGGCGACGGGCCTTCTGTCCCGATAGAACTCCCCAAACACGTAAGACCTCATTTACCTGAGATTCAACATATCGTGATGCAAAGGAAAACAAGGATGAAGAGACAGAGGGTCAGGGAGGCCCGCGGTGGCTCCCCACAGACTCCACCTGTGCCGAGGTGGGGCCACCTGGCAGGTCCCCACCTCGAGGGGCCCGCACCTGGCTGGCGGAGGAGGGCCTCAGGGACCGTCTCCAGGTGCCGCGCTCATCCGAGGGCCTGAGCCTCCTCCCCGCTCTTGTGGAAGGTGCAGGCGCACAGAGGGTGAGGGCAGGGGAGTCCGAGACCCCAGAGCAGCCTCCGCTAAGAAGATAGGAGGTGCCAACCAGGGAGGGGAGAGGGCTGGGCCAACGGATGCAGAGGGGCGGGGAGTCACAGGGCGCGGGAGGGGCTGCACTGTTCCACGCTGCGCCGGGCGGCGGGGGGGGGGGGGGGGGGGGGGGGGGCCGTGTCGGAGCTCCCCCAGGCTTATTGCTTGGTTTCCCTTAGTTTGGAAGAGAACCGGGTCCTGGTATTTGTCCAAAGCAAAGCCTTCCAGAGGAGTGGGCCGAGAAGGGGGATGGAGGACAGGTTGAGACAGATGGACAATGTGAGGGGTGCAGGTGGAGGTGGGCCACCTGCAGACAGTAGGGTTCAGACCCTGCAGCCCAGGTGTCACTGCGGGGGTGGGGGAGGCTCCCCACCCCTGCCGCAGCTCCCCTCCCAGCCCGCACGCCCGCCTTCCCCCCACTATGGCTGTGCTCCTGAGTTTGGGACGGGACAAGCGCCCAACAATGCAGGGACGGCGCACCGACGGCCGGTCGGGATGCTGGCCCTTTCGGTGGCCCTGGCCTCGGGCACTGCTGGGTGGGTGTGAAGGGGCGGGAGCAGTAAGGGACGTCCCAGGCTCTGGGGGAGGAGGGTCCAACCCAGAGGAGCACGTGGGCCGGTCCACGGGGGCCCTGGGGAGGGGCAGGCACCCCTCCCCCCCCAGGCGGTGGCAATGGCAGTGAGGGGAGTGGGCTGGTGGCGAGAGGTGAGCGCAGGCTTCCGAGGCGCGAGGGGGCATGGGGCGGGTAGGTCTAGGACTATGGCTTATATTGGCATTGGGGGACTGCACTCTGCTCCCGACATCCCTTCAGGGGCCTCCGAGGAGGGCATGTACAGGGGGTAGGTAGGCAAGGGGGGCGGCGGGGGCGGGGGTCCGGGCTCAGGCGGGCTGTGTCTGGTGCCGGGGCATTACTTCTTGAACATGTCCTGCAGCGGCCCGGGCAGGTACTTGATGACGGTGTCCAGGATGCTCTCGTCCTCCTCCTCCGGCTCGTCCCCACAGCCGGGAGGGATGGCTTTCTTCGGCCTCGTCAGGCTGCCCTCCGAATTGGCCTCCATGGCGGCCTGGGCCTCAGCCTCACGTTCTTCCTTCTTCTTGATGCCGTACTGCGGGGGAGGGGCGGGGGTCAGACCGGCAAGCGGTCTCCAGCCCGGGCTCCAGCCCGGGGCCACACAGTACCTGGGAGGGCTGGACCCCTCCCGCAACCGCGGGATTGGCGGAGAGAACATTGCCTGCGGCTGAGAAAGGCTGTCGGGAACCCTTGGCCCCACAGACCACCACCAAGACCCCTGATGGCAAAATCCCACCCAGGAGGGTGCCTGGTGCCGGGGTGGGGGGGGGGTACCCTCACGGAGAATGCCAGAGCGACAGCAGAAGCCAGGGCTCAGGGCTTGGGGGGCCGCATTGAGGGGGGAAGCGGGGGGAGGGGAGGTCGGTCCCTATGGGGTACCAGTGACCCCGCCCCACCCCTGGCCTCTCCACCCTACCCACCCACCTCGCCTTCCCAGGAGGCTGGCCCTGTCCTCCGCCGGCCTGGCCTGTGGTCTAGGAGCGGTGGGAGGGGCGGGCAGGACATGTGCACGCAGGCAGTGGCGGATCACCCATTGCTCTGGGGCTGGCCGGCCCACACAGCCCCAGATCCCTGGTCGGGTGACGTGAGGTCAGACCGTCATGCCTGGCCAAGTCCCCCTAGATGTGGCTACAACGCCCGCCCCTCGTGGACAGCCAGCGGAGGCGAGTGTCCAATGGCAGCCCTAAGTGGAGCCCCCCTAGGCGTGCCCTCAGCCCATACTCCTGGCCACCCCTGAGCCCTCCATTTCCGGTCTCCTGTGTGTGTCTCTGCCCTCAGCTCTTACCCAGGTCTCCCGTCTCTAGTGGGTTGAATGGTGCCCCCCAAAACTCTTGTCACCTGGAACCTCAATATGTGACCTTATTTGGAAATAGGGTCTTTGCAGATGTAACTAAGATAAGGAGACGAGGTCGCCCTGGGCCCTAAATCCAGTAAGAGTTTCCTCGTAAGAGAAAGAAAAGGACAGAGAGAGGCATATGAAAATGGAGAAAGACTGGAGTGGACACCGCCACAAGCCAAGGACACCAAGGACTGCCAGAGCCACCGCAAGAGAACTGCAAGAGGCAAGGAAGGTTCTCTCCTGCAGGTTCCAGAGGGAGGGCAGTCCTGCCCACATGCTGATTCGGGACTTCTGGGCTCCGGAACTGCAAGAATTCGTTTCCAAGGGACTAATGTGTGCCCCTTACCCCCAGGCCATCACCAGCTCCTCAGGAGCTCGTGCTCAGCGTGAGGCCTCCTGTCTCAGGGTGGTGGGAAGCGGGTGGGGGCAAGCTGGACTCATGCTTTTGGGGGCTGGTGGTCTACCTGATGGGCCAAGCTCAGGACCCACTCAGGCTGGAAAGAGGGGCGCCCGTTGGCCGGGTCTGAGCTTCCGGATCACACGTTAGGGAATGCGCGGGAGCAGAAGCATTAACAAGGATGAAGCGGGAAAACTGGGGCAGCGTGTGGGTGTCGGCAAGTAGCCACAAGCTCCGGATTCCTGCTGGGGGACACACAAGCACAGGATCACGGGCCCCGGGGAGGACACGCTTCCGCCCAGCCGGAGGACTCACCCCACTGTACACTCCTCTGTCCTCGCCAGCCCCACCAGAAGCGGTGGCTTCTGCCTCTGGTGCTTGGGCGGAGGGGGGAATGCCCTCGCTCTCCAAGAAGGGCCTTCCTTCTGCTTCCAGATGTCAGGGGGGGGCTGCTATGTCCCCCCGCAGCTCGCTAAAGGTACTGAAGGAAACCTCTGCACCTTCTCCTCTCTGAGGCTGCAGATGGCTTCAGGCACGGGGGAGGCAAGGGCCACCTTCAGCAGCGATCAGAGAGGGGGGGGAGCCTTGCTCTCTGCCCAGCTGTGGCCAGAACTGGGGCCCCCTTGGGCAACTGCCAGACATCGAGGAAAGAGGAATGAAGGGTTTATCTAGGTTTCTTCAGCAGGAGCCCTGAGCAGCCCACATGCCCCTATGTACCCTGAACAACTGCCAGGAGTGCTACGAGGGTCTCGATGAGGACCTGACGGGGGCACCCCGAGAACTCTTTGGCAGCGGGCACACTGACCAGAGGGCCCTCCCTACTGAGCACTGATATCAGGTCAGCCAAAGGCACGGCGTGTCACAAGCTGCCCGGACACCAGGCGCTCCCTCGCCCAAGAAGCACAGGCCCTCTTCCTGGGTCACCATTCTGGGACAACCTTACGGTGGACGGCAGTGGCCCTTGGGCTTGGAAAGGAAAGGAGGGACATGTGGCTTGGAGCCCTGTGGGGTGGAGCGTGGGCGGGGGAGAGAAACACTTCCAGAAACTAGGTCAGACCAAAGAGAGCTTCCCTCCAGCCAAGGGCACAGAGTCCAACAGACTTCTAAAGCCACAGGGTGTCTACGCACAAGGCGGGCACATTTGTGTGCCGGGGTGAAGGTCTGTGGGCGGGACCCGGCGAGAATAATCTGGGGGAGCCCCATCTGAAGGGCAGGAGCAGGAAGGAAGTGGGGAGGGTTACCTGGACAGCCCTGGAAGAGGGCTCAGCGGACATGAGAGTCAGGCAGATTCTCTTAGGGGCAGGACCTGGGGCCTGGGTCACTCAATGGTGCTGGGTGCAGAGGGGACCAGGTGCTCCCCACACCCACGCTGCCCTCACCACTCAGTACAGCTGCCGGCAAGGGGGCCAGATCTCCCCCAGCCACAGCCACCCCCATCCCCCATTCTTCCATTTCTGGGGGACCCTGGGGCAGGTGGGTATTTTTCCCGAGCTGAAGGCTCATAGGAGGGAGGGGGCCAAATTCCGGAGGTCAGAGTGGTGTGGCCGGGAAGACCTGGGGCTCCAGCGACAGAACGCGTCCGAACCCCTCCGGAGCTGCCTCTGACCCATGGGTGGAGGGGCTCACCATCGTCCCCATCTGCCCAGCACCGCTCCCCCACCGATGCCTGGCCAGGCGACCACTGTCTCATTTAGCTCTGCAGCCACAGAGGCAAGGCCCCCACCTGGCACACTCAGCTTGGGGTGATCAGGCAGACCCCAGCAGGTGTCTGCTCCCCAACACACCCCTATCTTCGCTGCTGGTGGGTCCTCTGGAGGCAGGTCCTGACTCACTGCTCCTACCTAATCCCGCAATAGCTGGAAAAGCGATCAGGCCGGGCAGGTGAAACCATGGCCAGCCCCACTGTAAGAGCAGGGCGCCCCCCTCCTTACAGCCCCACTGGTAAGAGCAGCAAAGACGCGGGCCCACAGGTGAACCCTCATCCTGGCGAGCCTGGGTAGCAGATGTGGGCTCCTGAGTGCAATCCAGAGATGTGCTCCACGGAGCCAGGCGAAGGAGAGGGTGCGGGGCAGCCCCCCAGGCCCCGCGCCCACCTTGTCTCGGATGCCCTGCCGCATGGCCTCGCGTTCCGCCTCCATCTTGGCGTACTTGGCTTTGCGCTCCTCCTCCTCCTGCCGCAGGGCTTCCTGGCGCTCCTCCTCCTTCTTGGCCGCATCGGGGTCCTTCTCCTCGTCACCCCCGAGCATCTTCCCCATGTCCTTTGTGGCCCCTGGGGACAGAAAGCCGGTGAGTCCGGCCAGCGAGGGACAGGCCCGCCCCACCCCCCTCCGCTGGTTCCGGAGCGCTCCCCGCCGTCAGGGGCAGCCTGGCCTGCGTGAGTGTCGGGCGGAGGTCAGCGCTGGTAGGAAGTGTGGACGTGCGCCCGCGGTGCTGGCGTGTGTGTGCGCGTGCGCTTGCACCGCGGATGCGTGTGTGTGTGCGCGTGTGCGCGTACGCGCGGGTGTGTGTGCGCGTGCGCTTACAGCTGCGGATGTGTATGCGTGTGTGTGCGCGCGCGCGGGTGTATGCGTGTACACACGTGTGCTTGCAGCTGAGGATGTGTGCGCGTGTGTGGATGAGGCTGCGGATGTGTGTGTGCTTGTGTGTGTGCGCACGCGCAGGTGTGTGTGTGCTTGCATCTGCAGGAGTGTGTGCGTTTGCGCGCGTGTGCTTGCAGCTGCGGATGTGTGTGTGTACTTTGTGTGTGTGTGCACGCGCGTGTGTGTGTGCGTGTGTGTGTGTGTGTGTGTGCTTGCAGCTGAGGATGTGTATGTATGGCGTGTGCGCGTGCCCGCGTGGGCCCGGGAGCCCCTGGCGTGTATCTCCTCTGGCTCTCTGTCCAACAAGCTCAGCCTTCCGAAGGTGCTGGAAGGAGTGGCTGAATGCACGAGCACGGGGGCTCGGGGCTTCGGTGTCTGCAGAGGCTCCCAGCAGGGGCTGAGGGCGGCGGGCAGAGCGGCTGGGGGCCGTGTGCCGTAGCACCAAGGCCCTAATTTCTCTGCTGCACCAGCCACCACTTTTCTCATGAGCTCCTGATTCACAGGCGACAACAAAACACCTTCCCGGACGCCCTCCGTGACTCGGCCCATAGGACAGAGACGCGTAATTACAGCCTCAGAGCTCGGCTGGCACCGCAGTGGGCCCTGGCCCCCGGTGGCTGCTGGGAACGGAGCGGCCCCCCCTCACGGGCACCGTCGGCGGGGCTGGTGGGCGCGGATCTCAGCCTGGGGCGGTCAGCCCGCGGGGGCGCCCCCGCATGGCCAGTGGGAGCGACGCAGCCGTTCGGGCTTCCTGGGAACTGGCCGCATCCATAACGGGTCCACCTACCCCAGGGCTCCCCTGTGCCTGCCATCCACCTCCTGTGACCCTGAGCGAGGGCCAGTGACTGCCCAGCCCCACTCCCACCCTTCCGTCGGCCTCGCCGGCACCGGCCCCTGAGGGTCTTGCCTCTGTCCTCTGGTCCCGTGATGAGCCCTCAGAAGCACGGCCCAGGGTTAGCCGAGTCCACGCCTTGGGAACGAACAGTGAGGTGGACAGCGAGGTGGAGATACACAAGAACCCCTCAGGTGAGTTTGGGAAGGTGGGCGCTGACACGACTGGCCCTCTCCAGAAGGGCCCCCATCCCCACACTGGCACCGAGGCCCAGCTCCGTACTGCCCCCTTCTCTCCACATGCAGAGACTCCATGTTCTGATCCTGTCTTTCCATGTCCTTGTGCTACCACACTCACGTGATACTGCACAGGTCCGTGTAGTACTGAACCTGGAGAGAGTCCCCTCCCTGCAGATATCTGTGCCATATGCTGCTTTTGCCTGTTACTCGGGAGTGATACCCCCCCGCCCCCGCCCCACCCTGTGAGCAGAGGAAGAAGTTTGGAAGGCCACCAGCTATCGGTGGCAATAGGACAATCTTTGATTGAGTGTTCTGGGCCGAAAACTAGATGTTTGTCAGGCTGGGCCACACCTACACCGTGGGCCTTCTTAGCTGCTGGAAACTACCACAGGGTCTCGGGGGATGGAGAGGCTAAGGGCAACTTGCCACCATGTCACTGTGGGGACAGGGAGTCCTCCTGTACCAGGCATTTTGACAAGGATCCAGACTAACAGAAAACTAAAACCTCAGGGTCAGTTTTCAGGCACATCTGCAGAATTCTGTAAAGCATACTTGAAGCCAGTGTTTCAAGGGAAAGCAGGTCATAGAGTCTAGTCACTGACTCTTCCAATAGTTGCCCAGATGACGAAGCAGATTCTCTGTGCCTCCTGGCGCTGCTGCTACCTCTGGCGGGGTGGGGGTGGGGGCAGCAACAAACTCCCACAATCCAGGGAGCAGCTGCAACTTCCCCCACCTCTTTGGCCTGTTGGCCAACCAGAGCATCAATGTACATCTCCCCCCTTGAACAAGCTAATTCACACTAAAGTGAGAGTGACCAGCTGCTTTTCCTCCCTCCCAGGAAGGACTGATGTCTTAAAGCACAACTGGTAAACCTCTCCTGGGAGGGGTGAGGGCTGCGGGGGCACCCTTACTTGGAGGCCTCTAAACCCGCTTCTCCAACGCATCACATGGGCTATAGGCCTAGTGATCAAATATGCATTTATTGGGCACCAGCTGTGTGCTGAGCTCTGCTACACCAGGTGTGGGCCTGGGAGGGGAGGCTTGCCTAGGACCCTTCTGGCTCTGAGTTTCATGGGCTCCCCACGGTCCCTGGCGTTCTTGTCTTGCCTCTAGTTGAGCTGTAGGTGGGTCCATTTGGCCAGAGGGTTAGGGAAAGCCAAAGGAGGAGCTAGTTCCTCAGTCGGAAGGGTGGCCCTGGGAGGCTGGATGGCCTCTCCTAGACCAGGGTAAGGGAACCAGAGGTCACTGCAGCGGTGTGGATTCGTGCCACACCGGCTGGCTGCGAAGCCACTCACTGTCTGAATGGGACCACCCTTTGGGGCATCCACGGTGCCATGTGGCAAGGACCACTGGCCCCCCACCCTCCCCTGCATGGCCTCCACTGCTGCGCAAACACACTTCCGGAAGCCCCACCTGGCTGGGAATTCGAAGGGCAGCCGGCGCCACGGCAGAAACCGTGGGAAGCTTGTTCCTGGCACAGAAACCCAACTTGCCATTTGCTGTCCTGGCGCAGAAGCCGGGGCGGCCAGGCTAGCTCGGCCAGGGCGGGGCTGCCGGCGGTGACGCCTAGGGGGTCCCTGCTCCAGAGCCACCAGCCACATTTACAGATGAGGGGACCGGCACGGGGCACTTCCACCCCACGCTCAGGGTCCAAAGTCTCTGACTGCGGAAGGTGGGTGGTATCTGAGGCTGGGGGTCCCGCAGCCAGGCTCCCACGCTGGCCCCCAGGGGCATCAGCATGGGACAGGGGGTGGAGTCTACCCCATCTTTTCCGTCACTCTTCTCTGAGCCTGAGTTTCCCAGGTGAGAAGTGAGAAACCAGTGCCTGGGGTTGGGGGACGCAGACCCAGCTCAGGACGAGGTGGGGGCATCTTTCCACTCAGGAGTGGGTCCTGTACTTGGCGGTGGGGGCGGGGGGTGGCATGCAGAAATCCAGCAACAGCCAGAGAGGGCCACTCACTGAGGTTCACAGAACGCCAGTGATGAGAAGCATGAGCAGGGGGTCTGCATGCCCACCCAGCCGGTGGGAGCTGCCAGGCCCTGCCCGGGCCCCTACCTGCCCCAGTTCTGCCCACTCCCTCTGCCCACAACCCCACCCGCCAGATCCTCCTCCCTCGATGCCCCTGCCAACATAATAGCACTCCCCTCAACTCTCAGAAGTTTTCTCTGCAGGCCTGGGGAGGCAGGGGCGGACTTACAGGCTCTGATGTTCCTACCTCAGGGCCTTTGCACTTGCTGCCCTTCCTTGAGCTCGTTTTCCAGAACTTTGTCCACTACTCCTGGCCCAGTATCTTCCCAGACAGCCTTTCCCGGGGCTCCTCGCACACACTAGTCACCCCTGCAGTCAGAACCCTGCTCAGTGTTCACTACCATGGGGGGTTCACCATGAACACTACCACGGGTGTGTTCATTTATGGTACCTTATACGTAATTGAAAGCATGCATATTTAAATAATACATAAGCCAATCAACATATGTTGATTTTTGAAACTTCATTTTGAAATAGTTTCAGATTTACAGAAGTCATGCAGGTGCTACAAAGGGCTCCTGCACATGCCTGACCAGATCCTTCTAATGTCAACCATAACACCTTCATCAAAACCATTATAACGACACAGGTACGACACTGTGAAGTGGACCACAGACTTTCTTTGAGTGTCACCACTTTTTCCACTACTGTCCCTTTCCGGTTCCAGGATCCAATCCAGGATTCCGTGTTATATTTGGATGGAAGTCAGTTTTTAAAAAGAGAAAAGTGTTTTTTAACTTGAAGTAACTCTATAGGAAAAATTACAAAGTTTAATGAAAAACTAAAAAATATCTAAACAAATAAAGACACTCGTCACATTCATGGCTGGGGAGACTCCGTAACTCAGCACTCAGTTCTCCCCAAAGTGAGTTACGGGTGGGCGCGATCTCAATCACACCCCCAAGAGTTAGAAAGGAAATTCTGTGAAGTTTGACAAGCTAAGAGTTTTGCATACAAAGAGCTAACGGTCCCCTGATGGTCAGGACAGAAAGCTGAGGGAAGAGCCAGGAAGAAGACAGGACCCAGCAGACAGCAGCCTGGCTGTGGTGCAGGGGAGGAACGCAGGAAAAGGGACCGGAGGGGAGAGCCCATCCGCAGACCCACAAACACACAGACACGGGACTGGGACACTGGTGACAGAGGAAGGGCCTCGGAACCCTGGAGAAAGAACCAGATTTCCCTAAATGGGGCTGGGATAACTGAGATCTTGGTGGGGAAGCAGGACACTGGACTCCTGTGTGACAGCACAGGTTCTTGTCGATTATAGATCTGAACATGAACCCAAAATGAAAACGGGAAAGAGAAGACACCCTCCTCAGCCAGGTACCACTATCTGAAATGATAGTTTACTTGCTTTTTTCTTGTCCGTCTCGGCCGATAGAAAGTGAGCTCCATGAGAGCAGGGACCGACCAGCTCACGGCTGTGGCCCCACCACCTAGAACTACGGTATCTGGCATGTAGTAGGTGGTCAACAGATACCTGGCAAATAACGAACTTAAAAAATTGTTTGAATATGCATCAGGCACTCAGCCACAAATAAAGTCTTAACAAACCCTTCGGCGAATGTCATAGTCCGTGATGAAATACCGCTCCATAACAAAGCTGCCAGGACGACTCAAGGGGGAAGGACAGCCCTCTGCCAAGCGGCACTGCAACCATTAGTATCCCCACGCCAGCAAATGCGCCAGTTTCTTCCCTCGCCTCACTCCTGACACAGAGCTCAATCACAGACCCAACTGTAAAAGCTAAAATTCTAGAACTACCGGAAGTAAACGGAAGAGAACAACCTCCGCGAGCCTGACTTACACGAAGATCTCACGTAAGTGAGACTTGAACCTTAGAAGAGTAACCGGGCTTCGTCAGCATCCAAGACGGAGCCGCCCCAGGTCCCGCTGCGCCCCGCCCTGCAGGCCGCAGTGACGGGTGGGGCAGGGGGCTCGCTGCAAGGAGCTCTGCCGAATTTCATAAGAAAATACACATACCGAGTGCTGCTGGTGACGTGGCCACACACCTAAAGGGCGCGTGACATCCAGGGAAGACGTGGTCGAACGGCTACGTGAGATATTTACGGATACACATTAATCGCCGATACATAACTGTGCGTGATGTGGATCGTCCTTGCGAGGGAAACTGCAACGATTCTTTCTTCTTTCTTTCGTTGGGGTTTGGACCAATCAGGATTCACACGGCTGTAGTACAACCGTCAGGGAAGAGCTGCCCCACGGGCCAGAGGGAAAAACGCACCCTCACCGTGAGTCCCAGAAACGTCTGGGGAGCTTCAGACAGTTCAAAAGTCATCAGGTCGGAGCGGTTTTAAACGTGACAATGGCCACTGCGGGGGGGGGGGGGGG
>NC_064811.1:260101-368907 GCF_023721935.1 Panthera uncia
ACGGGAGAGGCAGAGAGAGAAAAAGCAGGGGAGGGGCAGAGAGAGAGCAGGGGAGGGGCAGAGAGAGAGAGCAGGGGAAGGGCAGAGAGAGCAGGGGAGGGGCAGAGAAAGAGAGCAGGGGAAGGGCAGAGAGAGCAGGGGAGGGGCAGAGAGAGCAGGGGAGGGGCAGAGAAAGAGCAGGGAAGGGGCAGAGAGAGAGCAGGGGAGGGGCAGAGAGAGAAAAGGAGAGCAGAGGAGGGGCAGAGAGAGCAGGGAAGGGGAGAGAGAGAGAGGAGAGACAAAGAGAATCCCAAGCAGACTCCATGCTGCCAGCACAGAGCCCGACGTGGGGCTCGGTCCCGTGACCCTGGGATCGTGACCTGAACCGAAACCAAGAGTCAGATGCTCAACTGACTGAGCCACCCAGGCGCCCGAGAAGTACAAATTTAAAACAACTGTAATCTTATGTCTGAGAAAACAGCCGTCAAGCTGCAGAGACAACCTCATTGCAACAGCAAAGCAGGAGTACGGCCACGTCCCTGACAGCCTGGAAGCGGACAGCCTGATAAACGGTGACACCAGGAACACGCGCCCCACCCCGCGGGCCGCTGTGCCCGCGAAACCTAATGACAAATGCGCTAGAAACTCTGGGTAAAACCACGACTGTGCATGTCTGGGGCCTGGAGCTAGGAGGCCCGAGCGCACCCCAACCCCAGGGGCAGCCGGTGCTGCAGACCCCGGACCGCGCCTGCATCGGCCAGAACACACACAGAGAATCGCACGGCGGCTTCGCGTCTCCAGAGGAAGAACCAGGGAAAGCAGAAGGCCGGGGTGGGCACAGCCAGCAGCAAAGAGAGTGCGTGAGGAAGACGACACGGGTCAGGCTGGCGGCTCAGGGGCCGACCTTGACATACGGTAGGTAGGGCCGCTCAGGGCGAGAAGATAGGAAGAAAGCACAAAGATGACAAAATTAGGGAAAACGAGGGAGAAATGGCGCCGCAGATCGAAAGGACACGAAAACGATCAAATAATATTTCGTGCACCGTATTCTAATACGTCTGTGAACGTGAATGAGGCAGATTTTCTGAAGAATGTTGTCAAAAACTGAGAACTATGTCTAAGAATTCACAGATGGAGTCTTTCAAACATTCAAGAAACAGATAATCCCAATGATATTTAAAATGTTCTTGGAAAGGAGAAAAAAGAAGGAAATTCCCCAGGTTATTTTTGTGAAATCTGCATAAGAACGATGCCAAAATCTGGCACAGAGAGCGAGCGGTGGGCCAGCTCCTACGTGACAGTGTGAAATGCTAAACCAGAGACGGGAAGGGAAGCTGGCGTTTCTTACAGAATTTGTTCGCAGGGGGGCCATCTTGGGGAAGCGAAGACGGTTCCGCGTTGCGAGAAGACCCTGCTGCCAGCGTGCACAGGCCGCAGCGAGCACGGCTCCGAGGCTCCGGCAACGGCCTGCCTCCTCTCCTACAGGAGGCCCAGGGCCGCCGTGCCCCTCCTCCCTCGCAGCCAGGGGCCGTGCGCTGCCCCTCTCGCTCTCCTCCAGCGGGAGGTCCCCGCGGCCGCTGAGACGCCTGCCCCGCCTGTCCTGTCCGCTGCCACCTGCCCCCCCGCCGCCGTCCCGGTTCCAACCGAGACCTAGGTTCTGGTCCGCGTGCACGACCGCTGCAGACAGGTGTCCTCGTATCACAACCTGTTTTTAAAACAGTCGTGGAGCCAGTCGGCATCGCAGAAGGCATGCAGTTTGACAGCTGTGCACGTCCCTGGAACCATCACCATGACCGAGGTGACGGACACGTCGGTTCCCCCACGGTTTCCGGGCGGCCCTGTGCAACTCCTCCCACGAAACCGGCCCAGACGACCGCTGACCTCCTTCCGTCCTCAGAGACTAGGGCGTGTTCCCTAGAACTCCGGATAAGTGCAATCATACAACAGGCCGGAACCGGGGAGGCGGGTCCGTTTCCATCCACTGCGCCTAACACTTTCACGCCACCGTGCGTATCAACAGCCCCTCGAATTGGCCCGTGACACAGATGCACGTGATCGGTCTCTCCACCCGCCTGCCCGTGCCCCTTGCACATCCAGGGTGTTTCCAGTTTGGGTCTTTGGTGAATAAGTTGCTCTGAATGGGCATGGACGTGGGCCTTCAGCTCTCTCGGGCAGATCCTAGCAGGGCTTGCCGATTGTATGGTACATTTAGGGCTCATTTCTGAAGAAACGCCAAACTCTTTTCCAAAGTGCTTGCACCACAGTGAAGCCCAGCAGCGCTGAGCAAGGGCCTGCGTTTCTCTGTGCCCTTGTCCACATCTGCTGTTGTCCGTTGAGATTCCAGCCGTCCAGGTGGCCGTCAAGGGCTATCAGCTCATGGCTAACGGTGTTCGGCAGATTTTTATGTGCCTAATAGCTATTTTTATATCTTCTTTGGTGGAATACCTATTCAGATTCTTTGCACACTTTCAAAAACAAACTTTTTATGTTAGATTTACAGAAAAACGTTGGAGGAAGACAGCACAGAGAGTTCTCACATACCCGCACCCAGTGTCCCCTGTTAACACGTTACACTAATGTGACAGATTTATCACAATTAACAAGCCACGCTGGTGATGATACTATTAACTGAGGTCCATGCTGTGTTCAGACGTCCTTACTTTTCGCCTGATGTCCCTTCTGTCCCAGCACCGCATCCAGGGTGTCCGGGACACCATGTGACATTCAGCTGTCGCGTCTCCTTTGGCTTCTCTTGGCTGACAGTTTCCCAGGCTTGCTTTGTTTTTGATGACCTTGACAGCTTTGAGGACTTTTCAGGAATTTTCTGTCTCACAATTAGGGTTTGTCTGCTGTTCGTTCTCTTGGCCGGACTGAGGTTATGGGTTTGGGAAGGAAGACCCGGGAGGGGGAGTGTCCTCAGCACATCACCTGCAGGGCACCTGCTACCAACATGTGACCTCGACAGTGCGACCCAGCCCGCTTACGAAGTGAGCATTAGGGTCCCCGGTCTTGCTTCTGCTGGCGTTACCGAATGGCGAGAGTTCTTTATGGATTTTGGATACAAGTCCAATTTTCTCGATCTTAAAGAGCTAGCTTTGGTTTTCTTTTTCCCTTTTTCATTCATTTCTGCTCTGAACTTCATGGCTTCCTTTCTTCTGCTTACTCTGGGTTTCATTTGCTGTTCTTTTCCTGGTTTCTGATGTTAGAAGCTGAGGCTAACATGTGAGACATTTCTTCTTTTTGAATAGGGGTGTTTAGGGACATGTTTCCCTCTAAACACCACGTTAGTGAATCCCACAAATTTTGATGGATTTTTTTTTTTTTTTCATTTCCATTCTGTTCACAACGCTTTCTAGATTCTCTTTAGACCCACGGGCTACTTCAGAGTGTGTTGTTTAGTTTCCAAATACTTGGGGGGATTTTCCAGATGTCCTTTATTTCTCGTCCCACGCCACCGTGGCCACCATGGTCAGAGAACGTATTTTGCGTGACTGGAATCTTTCACATTCATCAAGACTTGTTTTATGGCCCAGAATATGTTCTATCCTTGTATGTGTCCCGTGGGTATTTGGGAAGACTGTGTCCTGTATTGTCGGGAGTGCTCTCCAAATGTGAAAGCTCAGGTTTGCTGACAACGGGGGAGTCCCGTGTGCCCCACTGCTCTTCTTTCATCAGCTACTGGGCGTCTCCACTCCGACTCGTGGGTCTATTCGTCCTTTTCGCTGTCTATCCGCCCGTCTTCACGTACGTGTTTCGGAGCCCATACGAGCTGTGGAAGCAGGTGAGACGATTACCTCCTTTTAATCTGTCAGCATCTTTGTCACCAGGAGAGGATTTCCGTCATCCCCGGTAACGTCCTCTGCTCTGCAATCTACTTTGTAGCCAGTCCAGCTTTCTTTCGATCAGTATTAGCATGCTTTATCTTTTCCATCTTTTTACTTTTACCATATTTATGTTTTTATATTTAAAGTGAGTTTCTTCTAGGGGCGCCTGGGTAGCTCATTTCGTTGAGCGTCCGACTTCGGCTCGGGTCACGATCTCGAAGTCTGTGAGTTCAAGCCCCACGTCGGGCTCTGTGCTGACGGCTCAGAGCCTGGAGCCTGCTTCTGACTCTGTGTCTCCCTCTCTCTCTGCCCCTGCCCCACTCATGCTCTCTCTCTCTGTCAAAAATAAACATTAAAAAAAAAAAATCTTAAATGAGTTTCTTCTAGGTAGCATAAGTTGGGTCTTGATTTTCTTTTTTTTTTTTTTTAAGTTTATTTATTTATTTTGAGAAACAGAGGGAGAGAGAGAATCCCAAGCAGACTCTGCATTGTCAGCACAGAGCCCGACATGGGGCTCAAACCCACAAACTGTGAGATCATGACCTGAACCAAAATCAAGAGTTGGACGTTCAACCAACTGAACCATCCAGGTACCCCAAAAGTTTATTTTTGAGAGACAGAGAAAATCAGAGTGCAAGCAGGGGAGGGGCAGAGAGAAGGAGACACAGAATCTGAAGCAGACTCCGGGCTCTGAGCCATCAGCACAGAGCCCGACACGCGGCTCGAACCCAGACTGTGAGATCGTGACCTGAGCCAGAGTCAGACGCTCAACCCACTGAGCCACCCAGGTGCCCTGACAACCTCTGCCTTTTAATGAGAGTGCTCCAATAGCCCCAGCAGAAAAGGCCACGAACCCCACCGCATCTGTCAGAGCGGGGAGAAGGGACGGCCTTGGTTGTGGGCAAAATTACCCGCCGACTTAAGTGTTCCTCTGGTCCTGCCTAACGAAGCCCCAGAATAAGACAAGAGAGAATCAAAGTGTCTCCACAACTTGAGCACATCTGGAGCAAAGCTCGTGAACACATTTAGGAAAACAAAAACATCTAGCATGTGTCAGGGTGAAACTCAGAAGGTCTGGCACCCATAGAACAATCAGCAGACACGCCAGCAAGTGGGGCAGGACAGCTCGTGACACAGACACCACCCCAAACCCCGACGTGCCAACCACGTAAACGCATATGATGAGACATCCCGAGCAGCAAAGAGTTCAGTGGCACATAACAAGCATAGAAAAGCACTAGTAAGTGAGAGAAAATTACCTAAAGCGTGTAATTCGTGAACACGGCAACTACAAGTCACGTGTTGAACGCTGTGTTCAGTAAGCGAAAGACGTTGAACGAAGACCAGTTGGAAGTGAGAGCATTCTGTCCATTCAAGCAGCTTCACAGAACCCCGTGTGGGGAGCGCGTGTGTGACGTCCATCACGGAGCGCTGTCGGGGACGAGGGTTTGTGTGATCTTTCGGGGGGGGGGGGACGCGTGTCAGAACAGGTGCACGTGCTCCTCCCACCTCGTGCCGGTGCCGGCAGGGACAAGCGGCTCCCCCAGAGACCCCTCCTCCCGCAGCCGTGGTGCCAGCGCCTCCGATGACACACGAGTCACCTCTCGCGTGGCGCCTACCACTGCCGGGCGCGGTGTTTCACCCACTTTATGCTCCTCCGTTTCCCACGCCGAACAGATGTTTCATCAACACAGACACCGTCTCCGCGTCTGGCTCACGGCAAGAACACGGTAAATAGCGACGACACGACGGGGTGAAAGCGCGGGGATGTCCACGCATCGCGGTTCACGACAGCAAAGCCCCGGGCCCGTGACGCACAACACTTGTGTCGGGTAGGTCGATGGCAGTGAACCCGTGCAACCTCACACCGGGCGTCCGGACACTGGGCAGGAGAACTCTGACCGTCCGTAAGCCACGTGCCCTCGCACTGATGGGTCGAACACACGTGCCTGTCGACAGCCTTTCCAGACGGGAGTAAAGAAACTTAAGAGTATCACCACACGAGGCCGCACAGAACGGGCAAGGAGAGAACAGGCAGTGGAGACGTCAGGTCTGGGGAAGACGGAAGGCAGTCGCGGGGCAGAACTGAGCGGAGGAGGCCCCGCCAGGACACGGATTCGGCAGCAGGAGCGGAGGGGGTCGGCCTCGGGGACGTGGGGGCGCGGGCTGGGCGGGCTGAGGGCCGCACGAGGGGCACCGTGTTCCTTGCACAGGTTCTGCCCCACCCGGTCATCTCCCTGGGGAAATCGAACCAGAGCCCCGCAGACTCGGGCACTGGGGGCAGAGGCGACGGTCCAGCTGCAGACGGGGGTCAGGTGGGCACGGAAGACCCCCCCCCCCCGAGCCCCCGCCCCCTGCCCTGTTTGCAGACCCTGCCATCCAGCCACGCAGGGTCCGTTTTCCCAGAAGTGGGACCACAGCCCCAAACAAGACCTAAAGATAGTTCACCGCGTGTTTATGCCACAGGCAAGCCCAAAGTCCCACCCAGCAAAGTTCCCCATCAGGCTCTCTTACCTCACTCTGAATGCGCAGCCCAGGAATGCCTCCGCCGTGAAGACAGCTCCCAAATCACAGGCAAGAGGGGCCCAGAGAACACGGACAGTACAGAGGGCGGGGCGACTCTCATTTTTATTTGTATTATATATATATATATGTATATATATATATTTTTTTGTTTGTTTAAGTCTATTTATTTACCTTGAGAGAGAGAGAGAGGGAGAAGAGTAGGGGCAGGGAGAGGGAGAGACAGAAAATCCCGAGCAGGCTCTGTACTGTCAGCGCAGAACCCAATACGGGCCTCAAACCCACGGACTGTGAGGTCATGACCTGAGCTGAAACCAAGTGTCGAATGCTCAACCGACGGAGCCTCCCAGGCGCCCCAATAGGGAAACTCTTTAAAAAGGGGGGGGGGTAGTTTAGAACACACAAGAGAGCTCTTGGAAGCTAAATATAAATGCAGAAATTAAAAATGCAGTTCAAGGGCGTCTGGGGGGCGCACCGTCGGGTGAGCCTCCGCCTCTCGGTCTTGGCTCAGGTCCTGATCTCACAGTGTGCGAGGCCGTGAATCAGGCTCTGTGCCGACAGCTTGGAGCCTGCTTGGGATCCTGTCTCCCTCTCCCCTCCCGAGCTCTCTCTTTCTCTCTCTCAAAAGGAATAAATAAATAATCAACAAAATCCTGAAACTTCAGAATGCTAGTAAAGCCTCTAGAGAGAGAGGAGATAAAAAGCAGGTCATGTAAAGAGCCCTGGAAATAAGAATAGCATCTGATGATTCAACAGCAACTTTAGAATCTGGAAGACAACAAAAAAATAACCTCACAATTTTTTTAAACTTTATTATTTTTGAGAGAGAGAGAGAGCAAGCAGGGGAGGGGCAGAGAGAGAGGGAGACAGGACCTGAAGCAGGCTCTGCACTGACAGCAGGGAGCCCGACCCGGTGCTCGAACCCACGAACCGCGGCTGACTCTTGATTTCGGCCATGATCCCAGGGTCACGGGGTCGAGCCCCGAGTTGGACTCCGCACGGGGCATGGAGCCTGCCCACGATTCTCTCTCTCCCTCTCTCGCTGCTCCTCCCCTGCTCATGCATGCACACATACGTGCACTCTCTCAAAAAACTAAAGAAACAATTTAAAAACCAACTGCCAGTCATGTGTGAAGGCACAACACAGAGACTTCCTCCCTACACACCCTGCCACAGAACGTTCCCGAGGACCCAGCCGTAAGAGAAGACAGGGGACTCCAGCCCATGCTGAGTGACAGCCTGGGCAAGAACCAGTGCTGACAGGAGCGGGACGTACCAGAGTCCTGGGGCAGCTGCACCAGAGGAGAGGAACAGCCAACCCTCCATCTGGAACCTTTGACCGCACGGAAGGGTCGCGGTAAAGGGCTGCTGGCCGACATGGGAAGCATGAGAGACAGTCCACAGAAACTTGGGCAAAAGGAAAACGAGACACATGTTGGCTGCAGGGCAAGCCAAGGGCTTTATTACAAGAAAGAAGTGTTCGTACTGCCCTGCTTGGCTGGTCGGGGGGCACTACTTACATCGTCATCGTGACACCAGCCCCAGTGGCTGATACCGCCACGTAAGGAGCGTGGGGCGGGGGTCTGGCAAGAGCTCAGTGCCCCCCATCCCGGAACGTCTGAGCTGGTCAGAATGAGCACAGGACCGAGAAACACACAAGGACCCCCGTGGGCGGTGGGGGCGGGGGACTCAAGGAAAAACTCTTATTCAGTGTGGATCAGAATCACATCTTCCCCCACACCCCTGCCAGGATGGTGGGGGGAGGTCTGGCAAATGTTGACAAACAGCTCCTTGAACTTGGAGTGAAGTCTGTTCTGATTCTGAGCCCATCACCCCAAGGGCGGGTTTCTGTCTAAATCCGTCTACGAAGGAACCAGACTTCCCTGAAACGTCCAGCTTCGAAGCCTGTTGTAAGGAAACGATAGCTACAGTGTTTACTGCTGAAACCTATTTTAAACCACAGTCACCCTGAGAGGCTCTCTCCTCTCAGCCTTTGGTGCTAACCCGCTGACCCTCCTGGACTAGTTCTGAGAAACCCACCGTGTAGAGCACTTTGCAGAGTCTTTTAAAATTAGCAATAGAACTGAAGGCATCCCTCCTTGAAAAAATATTTTTAAATTAAGTAATGAGACATTCTAACAGAATTTTAAAGTAACATTGTATCTCGATTTTCCATATCACTTCTTTATATTTTTCTGTGTTATTTCAATTCCCTACCATAAGCATCCAGTTTCCTGTTAGAGAAATATGTACACATATCTTTTATAAAGTTGAACGTGGGGCGCCTGGGTGGCTCAGGTCATGATCTCACGGTTTGTGAGTCCGAGCCCCGCATCGGGCTCTGTGCTGACAGCCCGACGGGGCTCGGAGCCTGGAGCCTGCTTCGGATTCTGTGTCTCCCTCTCTGCCCCTCCCCTGCTTGCACTCTCTCTCTCTCTCTCAAAAATAAATAAACATCGGGGCGCCTGGGTGGCTCAGTCGGTTAAGCGTCCGACTTCAGCTCAGGTCATGATCTCACCGTTCATGAGCTCGAGCCCTGAGTTGGACTCAGTGCTGACAGCTCCGAGCCTGGAGCCTGCTTGGGATTCTGTGTCTCCCCCTCTCTCTGCCCCCCCCCCCCCCCCAAAAATGAAAACAATGAAAAGAATTTTAAGTTGAATGCAAAGATCAAAATATTTCTTATATGTTAAGAGGACATTCGGCAATACCAATTGCCCAGGTCCAAATCGGACGGGAGGCGGGTGTGGACGGAGGCTGAGCCACAGGACCCCGGGCAGCACTGCCAAGGGCTCGGAATACACAGCGTGGTTCCTGCCGGTGACAATTAGAGCCGAAATAATGTTTTAAAAGGGCATGTAGGTTCCAAAACCTGCAGAAGGTTTTTAAAAAGAAACGTAAGTCCATATATTAAAATAAGTAAAACAGCAGGAAACCCTTTTAAAAAGGAGAAAGTTAAGACGACAGGCCACATCAGTCATGTCAGCTGTAACAATGCACACGAAACGAGGGACGTTCCTGCCACAGCCAAGTCCTGGTCATGGGCTGCCTGCCCCCACTGCCCCGCCCCGTGGGGCACGCAGCCCTGCAGAGCCCCCTGAGGGGAGGGGCCATCCCAGTGAAGGAACAAAGGAGAACTAAAGCCAGCTCCCACCTCAGCCCCTGGTCAAGGTCAGAATAACAAGCAAGGATGAACTGGGTGAAAGAAAGTTGGCTTCCGCACTGTCCTTGCTGGCACGGGGTCCCCACCCCTCCAAGCCCTTGGTGGGAGGCCAGGCACAAGGCCCGGGGGGGGGGGGGGGGGCCCTGTCTCACCGGCCGCCCTGGGCTGGGTGGCCTCGCCTCAGGCGCTGTGAGGTGCTGGGTGGAGGGTGACCTAGAGACCCCCCAGCAGGCCGGAGCCCTGCCCCAGCCAAGCCACCGGTGCTGCTGGACTGAACGCACTTCCCTGATTTTCTGAGACGCCCCTCTTCTTGTGCCCAAAATACCTCTCCTCTGCCTGTCAGCTCCTTTCGTCAAAGGTTTTGCAAACCTTTATTAGTGGTCTGAGGATTTTGCTCCCGCTGTTTACAAAGTCCCCCTCCCCTCCCCTCCCCTCCCCTCCCCTCCCCTCAGGGACCATCAGATGCTCCCGCCCCCTGGGGAGGGGCCCCAGGGCCCGTGGAGCCGGCGCCAGGCCGGCCTTGGCTTTCCGGAGAGGACAAACAGAGACAGAAGCGAGATGAAAACGCCAATTAGTGAGCCCAAACAGAGCCAAGCGCCGGGACAGATGGCAGGGCCGCGGCTCGAGGCTGGTTGTAATCTCCACGTATCTTCCCCTCCATTCAGCCACTCTGCCACTCACATGGCTGCCCCTTCGCCAGTGCTGACAATGAGGCAGGACGCTGTGGCCACGGCCCTGGGGTCGCCGCCCTTGACCCCTCGTCTGCTGAAGGGGACGAGGACCAGGGATGGGAGGCCTCCCCAGGCCCCCTCTCCTCCTGGCCTTGAGTCTCAGGGACCTCCCCCGAGGCTCCCAGCCTGGGAAGGGTGGGTCCCGCGGGGGGAGGCTGACTCCAGCCTGGGTCTGGGCAACTTGTTCTCTCTCACGGCCATGGACCAGGTACAAAGCCTGGAGTGGTAGTCCACGTTTCTGGAACCTTCCTTCTGAAGGGAAGCTAAGTGCAGGATGGTCCCGTGGCCCTGAGACCAGCAGCTCTGCTAAGGCTTCCCCAGGCCCACCCCTCCTCCTATACTCACCCCTGCACCTCCCTCCCCCCACCCCTCCCCCTTTCCCCCACCTCTCCCTGGGTTTCCCTGGGCCTGTGGTCCTTGCTCTTAAACCACTGGGGGCCAAGCTGTGGAGGCAGAGGCCTGGGGCCAGCACGGCTTGGGGTGCATGCGGTGGGCAGCACCCTGCCCTCGAGAAGCCCACCACCCAGCCCAGGAAACAAGGCTCAACCCCCTGAGTCCCAGTCTGCAAGGGACTCGGCACTGAGCATCCAGCACCCACCATACGGCACCCTCAGCACCCAGATCCAGCACTCGGCACCAAGCACCCAGCACCCACCATACGGCACCCTCTGCACCCAGAACCAGCACTCAGTACTCTCAGCACTGAGCACACAGCACCCACCATACGGCACCCTCAGCACCCAGACCCAGCACTCAGTACTCTCAGCACCGAGCACACAACACCTAGCACCCTCAGAACTCGGCACATAGCACTTAGCACCTGACACAGTACATGGCACCCAGCACTCAGAACCCGGCACCCCAAGCCCTCTGCTGGGCCCCAAGTGGCCACCTGACCTCAGCCCACCTCCTTAGTCTGGAGGTCACAGTTCACAGTCAGGCCCATGGGACCAAAGGGGACCTAAAGAGTAGAACAGGGACCCTCCCTCAACCCTGTCAGGCTGTCCCTAAGAAAAGGAAGCCAGAGGTCCTGACTGATTTCTGCAAGGGTGGGAAGAACCATGTCCCCCCCCCCCCCGCCCCGTTCAGGGGGTGAGAAAAGTGAGAGCAACCCCAGAAAAGAGAGATTTGTACGACGCCTAAGCACACACAGGCCAGGAGCAAGGAGTGTGCGGACCCCAGCCAGTGGCCCCACCACCCCCTGGATGGTGCAGGGGTGCTCTGGGCGGCCGCTAGCCAAGAGCAGGAGTCTCAGGATGGCCCCGGCACCCCCCCCCCCCCCCCCCCCCCCCCCCCCCCCGCCCCGCCCCGCCTGATCCATTACGACCCGGGCTTGGGTGTACCACGCCAGAGTCTCTGAAATCGGGTGGCGTTAGGGTCTGCCTGGACTTGATGCTCCTTCTGCTGGTTTGACGCCCCAGCATTAAATGTGCAGTGTTCCGGAGCCAGCCGAGCAGTCCCTGGTGTTAGTGCAAGATCACCGTGAGCCCTGTCACACGGGAGCTATTAAAACAAATGCTTTAATCCCAACCAGAATTTCTCGCCAACCAACAGGCAAAAAATAAATGACTTTACCAGTTGAAGTGCATTTATATCCATTTTATTCCCACACCGGGGCAAAAGCTTTATAACTGAGCTGTAGCTCAATCAACCAGGACCATATTCTCCTGAGGGAAAGACTGTCCTTCATTGTTTTAGGGAGAAAAGGCCGTTTCTCTGATGTGCCTTCCAGCCTCTGGACAGCCTCTGACACATGTGGGGTAAGTGGTGTCTCTCCCGAGTGCAGGGAGGTAAGCTGGTGCTTGATTCAACAGGGCAGCTGGGGGGCCCGTTGTGAATGATGCTGCCGTTTTATCTTTGAGCCCTTGCTGGCTGCTTGTGGAGACCCCGGCTCTCAGGCGGGAGCCAGGGAAGGAGGAGGCACCCCCGCCCTTGGAGGGCCGATGCTCTGGGGGCCTTACATCTGAAAATCAAGACTTCCCAAGGGGATGTGGGCCAGGTACCGTGAGCTGCCTGCCCAGCGCCGTCCGCCTTGTTCGGAGGGGATGCGCCCGGCTCGGCCTCACCTTCGCAGACCCTTCTTGCCCGTGCCGCACAGATGGAAACCCTCTGCCAGATCCCATAAACACACCTGCCAAGCAGAACCCGGGCTTGCTCCCCGGGCCCCCTGCTGCTTCCTGCTCCGTCGTCATCGCCGTGACCCGGGAGCACCGGCAGCCACTTGGCGCCCTGAGAAGCAGGCTAAGCATGAAAGCCCAGGGCAGCTCACCGCTGACAGCGGCACAGGGGGAGCCAAAGCCGGGCCCAGATGGCACCACGGAGCAGCTGAGCCACCGCCTGTCACCTCTCTGGGTGAGGGAAACAAAGTCGTCGCCAGCCCCTCCTGCTTCTCTACTGTGAGTCAAAAGCGTCTTCCCCACGAGGTAGCACTTCCCTCCCGGCCTGCTCCTCCCCTGCAGCCCCGCTGGGCCTGTGGCTCCGCCACCCTCCCGGAGGCCCTGGCCTCCCCCCGTAGCCTTCCAGCAGCGCAGTCCCAGGCCCAGGAGAGGCCCCCGATAGACAGGGTTAACTCCAAACCAGACAGACCGGTGGGCGAGCCGATGGGACAAGCCCTACCCTCAGGACCTGGGTTTGGGACAGGATGGGGATGCCTGGCCTCTCCCTCAGTGTAGGGCCCCGTGGGGGTGCTGGGGGTCCGGACAGGACCACCTGGGATCTCAGGGCTGTCTCTGCAGCTCTGACCCGAGGTCCTAGGAGGCCAGGTGAAGGAGAGTCTGGGAAAGAGCTATTTCTGACCTGCAAAGACCTCAGGCCCCCTGACGCCGTGTCCCCAAAGCAGCTGCAGGCACACACAGGCCTCAGCTGGGAGTCACAGAGCTAGCAGTGGAAGATGGGAGCTCGGGCCGGTTGACAGAAGCAGGGGCCAAACAAGGGAGGAGACCCCCCAACGCGCCCCTGGAGGCGGAGGAAGGCACCAGCACTGAGGGAGGGGCTCCCAGCTCCCAGAGGGAGACTCACCCCACCGCAGCCCCACCCCGTCTTGTGCCATCGATGAGGCAGGTGGGCGCTGCCCTGTTTTCTCTAGCGTCTGACCCTGGCAGCCTCGACGGATCCGGGGACTGATCCCCACGAGACCCCCAAGAGGGTGCCCCAACAGGGAGCAAAGAGCCCACCACCCACGGGGTGCGGAGGCCCTCGAGGTTCTCCCTGGGGTATGTGTCTGTGAGAGGCTGTTCTGTCCACGGAAGGCTGGGTGACCGAGGTTCATCCTCCTCCCATACGCACGCAGTCTTGCCGGATGGAGAGACATGCGCTCAGACATGTGTTCATTCCCTCGCCCTCACCCTCCTCAATACACCAGACCACAGGCCCTCTGCCCTCCTACTCACCAAGACTGGACAGCCTCTCAGCCAAGCCCAGGCCAGGCTCTCCCCCCACAGGATGGCCCCAGGCCCCAGGCCCCTGCAGCCATGGGCCACTGGAGAGCTCAGGGCAGAGCTGTGCTTGGTGAGAAGACCCCGCCCCTTGGGGCTCGGTCGCTGTTGTCCTGTAACATTCTCCTTCCAATCTCCTGCTGTCTTCCACACCTGTTCTAACCCCTACAGCCCCTGGGCCTTTGCACGTGCTGTGTCTCCATCTCATCTGCACATCCTTAAATCCCACCTCAGATGTCCTCTCCTCCGTGAAGCCCTCCCCTGTCCCCGCACCACCCCCAAGGACCTGAGCACGCTCTGGACACAAAATATGCCACACTAAGGCAGATCAACAGGATAGCCAGCGTTGAAAACCAGTTGTCAGGGCCAAAATAGTCATGCTGTACCTGATTTAGCCTAATGAGGGTCTACAACCAACCACACCACACTGACAGCTGCCCACGCTCTCATCCACCGTGTAAATGTAGCTGCGGGGCCATTTGCCACTTCCTGGCCTCGGGAGAAAACCGTTTTTGCAAATGATGCCCTTGAGGGTCCTGAGCCCCAGGTCCGAGTACGTGTGGCCCAAGCACCTGGCCCCAGTTCCAGGCCACTTTGCCACCATCTCCAGTCCACCACTTGAGATGCTGCCCCAGACTTTGCATTAAATCTGGGGGGTGTCTTGATGGATCTTGGGGCAGCCCAAGAACATAAAAGCCTCCAGGATATTTTCTTAGTGAGAACAAATTTGCCAATAGCTGGACACTTTCTTCACCAATTTGGTCCCAAGGGACTTCTCCTCAGCCAGCCCTGCAGGCCCATGGTGCCTACGGCCCTCTGCCTCAGCGTGGACCCCAGCAGAACAGTGTCCAGGGGGACCACGTCTGAGTTTGAAGTAACCTAAAGCGCCCACTCGTCACCCCACAAAGAACTCGGGCCCTAAGAGCAGATGGCCCACGGGCCCCACCCTCTCAGGCTGCATCTCAAGAGAGAGACAGCCACCATGCAAAACCCTCCCGTGTCCATCCAGGGGCCCAGGGACTGGAGTGTCTGGGCAGATCCTGCCGTCACAGGGGAAGGAGCCCTGGGAGCCACTGTCCCCTCCTCCGTGGTCCATACCTGTCTACCTGCCCGCAGAGAGGGAGCTGGGCACCAGGTATCTGTGAGGTCATTGGTCAGTGCTGATGGCTTTGCTGGGACGCGACAGGACAGGACACTTGTGCTCACCCACGGTGGTTCTAAGGACAGCCCCACTCCCACCCGCCGGGCCCCCTCCCCCTCACTGCCCAGGGCAGCCCCTAGCAACTCCTAGCCACCTTCCTCCCCCTTCTCTTCCTTCCTGTGGCAGGTGGTCTGTGCCCAGGGGTCTGTGCCCTGCTCCCAGGTGGCCCCGTGGGCCCCAGGCAGTCAGTGGAGGAGAACGCCCCCAGCAAGGGTCACATAGCAACTGTAGTAGCAGAACCAGAAGCCCACTGGCTGGGTTCGGCGTCAACAGGGGCTGGGCCGCAGGGACCGGGCAGCATCAGACGTCAACAGGGGCTTACAGGAAAGGCCGGGGTCACCTGGGCTTTCACCACCGTCCAAACGGTATCCGAGGTCCTTTGGGACCAGCAGCCCCCGAACTCTGGACTGCCACTCAGTTCATCAGACCCTGAGCCCCAGCGTGGACAAGGCCCTACAGAAACAGCCGTGCACTTGCCGTCAACTCCCTGCT
This sequence comes from Panthera uncia, assembly GCF_023721935.1. Taxonomy (NCBI): domain Eukaryota; kingdom Metazoa; phylum Chordata; class Mammalia; order Carnivora; family Felidae; genus Panthera; species Panthera uncia. The sequence goes on from NC_064811.1 coordinate 275,446, forward strand.
GCTCTGTTGTCTGACACTAGATTCCGGAGTCCTGTGGTTGTCCTTCCTCCCAGGCAGTCACCTCGAAGCCTCTGTCCCCGGCAAAGACTCCATGAGATGCCTGGTCAGGAAGACGCAGCAGCCCAGGGAGCTGCAGACAGCCTCAGGTGACCACAGCTTAACTGGGCTTCGTGGAGTCTTCCAGCCAGTGCGGCTGAGTGTGGCCTGCCACCACAGGCCTCCCTCCAGACCCTCATCTCCTTCCTCCCCTGCTAGGGCTCTCTCTGCACGTGCAGGTGATGTGGCCTCTGCGCTTCTAGCCCTGACTCGATTCCTTAGTTGGCTTCTGACACGTCTCTGTCCCTGCGTCTCTCTCCACCACGCACCCCGCACTCCCGTCTCTTGTCCCGGTTCCCTGGGCTCCTCAGTGTTCATCTCAGTGTGCCCTGTCTTTTCCCCTTGGCTGTTCTGTTCCAATTCTCCATCCCCCCAAGAGGCTGCTGTGCCTGAACTCCAGCCTGTGCCCCTCCGTCTCTCTCTTGCCTTCATCTCCCTCCAGCCTGCTCCATTTCTGGGGTCTGCCTCTTTCTGAATGGTTTCCTGGGTGTATCCCACTGAGTCTGTCTCTCTTGGAACACTTCTGGCGTCTGTCTCTGTCCCTCTGTCTGAATGTGCTCGTCCCGAGAGACCAAAATGATGCCTGCCCGGGGGAGAGAAAGCGCAGAAACAGAACACAAGGTCTCGCCCTGAACATCAGGCGGCGCTCAACCTCAGTACCGCAGGGAAGGTGAACACCGGAGCCAGCACTGGGCTGGGACACCCTGTCCGTGGCCACCAAGAGGGTGCCCCGAGGCACCTCTGCTGCCTCCCTCCCTGCCCCCCGCCCCCGCCACTGCCAAGCACCCGCTTGGCCCTGAGAAGCCTGCCCCGTCGCCGCTGCAGGAAAAACTCTGGGCTGACATGGAACAAAGGGAATCCAGGCTGGCAATTACACAGCTAATTTCAGCCATGTAGACAGCCAGATCAGATATTCCAGTGTTCTTACAAACCCACCTCAGGGCCTGAATTAGCCACCTAATTAATTATCTGTAGCAGTCTGGGACTGGCTGGGTGGAACATGGATTGCTCCTGGTGCCAGGGTGCTGGCTTGTCCCTGAATCATGTCCCGGTGACGTAATCATTATAATTAGACTCAACCTGCAGCCTCTCCTTGACCACAAAATCTTAAAAAATGTGGCCCCGGGCCAGGCCCGAATGTCTATTTACTTAACTTGTGGTGAGCAGAAAGGCAGCCCCCCCATGGGCCCCTGTCCTGGCCTTCATGGCACTGTGCCGTCCTGCACCTCAGCGCTGCCACAATAGCCCCACTGGCTCCCCTCCTCCAAAAACACGGTCCTGATTCCTCCCACCTCTGCAGATGCGTCACCTGACTCAACGCCAGGCTGTGAATGGCACCGGGTCAGGGTGTGGCCCACAGAGGCCACCAAAGGAAGACATCCGGAAATGGCACAGGCAGGTGCTGGGCACGGGCTCCCATCCCAGAGAGCTCTGGGGAGCTGGTGCTGCACCAGGACAGCTGGGGCCTAGTGGCTGGGCCCCTCAGGCCCCGCTGAACCAGACTGCTCTACCAGGAAGCACCTGTGCCAGTGTGGACTTCACTGCCCCGCCCACCTCCCAGGCCAGGGTGTCTGGCCACAAAGATGGTCTTTTGAACCCAGTAGTAACAGGATTCCCTTCAGGTAAGAGTCAGCAGTGTTAGAAGGGTAGTCCCCTCCCCCAACACACACACACACACACACACACACACACACACACACACAGCTGCACTGCCTCCGGGGAACAGGGCCAGGGCCCTACCAGCGATCCTGGCCTCTTCTCTTGTCCCTGAGCTCAGCAGCCCAGGCTCCCTGCACATGCTGCTGCCCCCACCCTGGGTGAGACCCACAGGGTGCACATCCAGCTCGGGATCCCCCCCACCTGCTGCAGTCACCCTGCAGCGTCCCATGGCTTTGCCCACCAAGAACAAAGCCCCTGTGGGGGCCACCAGACCCTGACAGTTAGGACTGGCTGTTGGTGCCCGTGAAATCCACACTGGGCTGGGCCTTCCCCCCAAGGCCCGGGGAGGGTGCTGCTGTTTAACCCTTGACCCCATTCTCAGCACTGTCTGGTGGGCTTTGCCCTGACCACAGCACACCAGCGTATTTCCTCCCCCCGCCTTGGTCCCTGGCTCTTTCCCAAGGGAGGGAGTGGGCAGGTGTGTTTTGGGGGATGTGCAGTGAAGGAATGTGTGAAGTCTGAGGGTGACCATATGCCCCCGCATGTCTGCATGCCACAGCGGCTTCCAGCCGGCGACCAGCTGGGCGGATCCTGCCCCCACTCCCCTACTTCCTACCTCCCAGGGCTTGTTTCATCACGAACTCCATGACGATGGCTTTGATTCCTCAGCGGCTCCTCCCGAGGATTGGAACTCACATGCAAGTGTGGCCAGGAGTTCTCTGCCTGCAGGAGAGGAAGTGGTCACAGGTCACCCTGATCAGGCCTGGGGAAGAGCTTTTTCCTCATCCCCACCTGACGTCGTGTGAGCGTGGGTCTGGGGTCTGACAGAGCATCATTTGACAATCCCCCCACACCTTATGGCGGGACCCCAACACTGACAGGGACACCTGGGGGGGGGGTCTCTGGGGAGGAGGGTTCCTACCACATGCCCTGACCAAGGCAGGTAGATCCCAGGACCCCAGCGGGACCTGCAAAGTGGTCTCACCTGGCCCCTGGGTTTCTGAAATTAGTTTTTGGTGGCCATTGCAGGGACGGAGCAGGGCACTCACGACTTGGGGGAGCACAGCCCAGAGGAGCCAGGCCCGGTGGGGGCAGGGCCCAAGGGGTGTTTGAAGGTGACTGGCTCTTCTGCCTCCTTTCTGGGCCCTGGGCCACACGGGGGTTGGGGTCTGTGGAAGGAACAGGCACCCCAGTGGTTAGGGTGGGTGGGGCCTGAGTGGATGCCCCTTGTGAGAGGCCCCCTTGGCTTCTGACAGAGGAGTCTCAGGAGACCAGGCTCCATCCAGGGGACACTCCAGTGCCCACCACTACAGTGAGGGTGGGAGTGGAAGGGAGAAACTGCAGGGGATCCAACCTTCAGGGAACAAACGCAAATGGGGGATGGGGTGGGGAGCGCAGACCACCCCTCCACCTGCATTAGCGTGGTGGTGGGGGGGGGGGCTCCAGGGTCCAGCTCAGCTGAACTCCGGTGGGGAGGTGCCCCCTGTAAAATCCGCAGCTGCGATCCCCCTCCCTCCCCACCTGCGGGGTCTCTTCCTGGCGGGGAAGCCTAGGCCTCTGGAGACCCAGTGTTTTACGGTGTTTTCCTCTGCACACGGAGACCCGCGTTTGTGCGGCCTGGGGAGGGCTGGCTGGGTGGGAGTGCCCCCGCCTCCCCGCAGAGCGCTGGCGCGCAGGGGCGCCCTTGCCGCAAAGCAGATTCTCTTCCAAACTTCTCCCCTGGTTCCTGAGGGGGATGGGGAGCTCAGGGTCCAGCCACAGGGACACTCGGGATGCTGCTGGAGCCTCTCCCAGGGCTCCCAGTGCCGCCCCGCGCGGGCCGGGGCTCCCGCTGCCGCCGCACCCCTTGGCTTTGCGGGCGGGCGAGTTGCCCGGCTCCGCTGAGCGGCCCTCAGGCGGGAGCGCGCCGGGAAAGAAAGAGCCAGGGCACCAGGGAGGGGAAGGGGCGACTCGGGAGGCCGGGGACTCGGAGAAGGAGCCAGAAAGGGAGGGCGCGCGGCGGGACGGCGGGGCCCGCTTCAGCACCGCGCCGGCGGACAGCGCCCGCCCGGGGCCGGGAGCAGCGGGCGGGGAGCGGGCGGCCTGGGGCGGGCTGCGCGCGGGCGCGTCGGTTACCTTCCCGGGGCCGGGCTGCGGGCGAGCGGGCGGGCGGGCGGTCAGCGGCGGGCCGGCTCCATGTGGCGCCCCGGGAACTGCGGCGGCGGCTGAAGGGCACGGCGAGGAGGGCGCGTCACATGGAGGCGCTCCCCGCCCCCCGCCCGCGTCCGAGCGTGACGACGAGGGCGGGGCCGCAGCGGCTGGGCGGGCGCCCGCGGGGGGCGGGGGCGGGGGCGGGGAGACGCGCCCCCCTCTCCCCTCGCAAGACCTGCCCTCGCGCCGCTTTCGGGGGGCATCTCCGAGCCACCGCCTGCGACCCCGGCCCGCACGGCGGCTTAGAGTCCCAGACACTGCCCCCCACCCCCGACCACCATCCGACCTCCTCGGTGTGCACCCGGGCGGGGGTCGCCCTCTTCACAGACAGGGTCGCGCATCCCACGCCCCCGCCCGTGCGGGGTACCTCGTGAGCGCCTGCGGAACCCCCAGTGGCAAAAGCTTTCTTTTCAGGCGGGGGTGGAGAGGCCTTGGGGGTTGGGGTCGCGCGGCTCCCCTCCCCATTCCACACCGCCGGGGCGCGCAGGGGCAGGGGTTCCGTCGCGGGCAGCAACAGCGATCCCGCCCCGGACGAGTGACCCTGAGTGCTGCCCGTGACCCCGACTCCGCCGCTCTTGGGCCCCCTCGCAGCCCCGGGCAGGAAAGGGAGCCCCCAGACTCTGGACACCCACCCTGGCGGAGACAGAATCGCAGAGCGGCCGGGCCCTGTTTTTCAGCGTAACCGCGTCTCCGAGTTTCAATCTAGGGGGACAGAGGCGAGAGACCCCCGCCCCTCGTACGGCCGGCGCGGCGGCGGGGGAGGGGAGGGCGAGGGAGGGAGGGAGGACACGCGGAAAGAGCGTGGCTGGCGCCGGTGGCGCAGGGCGGGCGGCCCCTTGCGGGGCGCGGACGCGTGAAGGTCACTGCAGACGACGGCCGCTCCGCCCCGACTGCCCTCGCGGCCCCGCCCCCACCGGCCGCCCCCTCCCCGGGCCTCCGGGACTGCCCCCGCGGCAGAAGCCGCACTGCGGGGAGAGCGGGGTCGCGGCAAGGTCGGAGGCTGGGCCTCCAGTCCTGCCGCCCCTCCCGGGGGTCGGGAGACCCCGCCCCGCCGGCCGACCTTGTGGGCGGTGCTGCGGGGAGCGGCCGCGGCTCAGCCCCCGCCAGGGTCCCGAAGAGCGTCTGGGCTGAAAATGGTTCTCGGGCCACCGGCGCAGGGCTGACCTCCTGCTCGGTGGGCGGACAACCCTGGTGGCCACTGCATTAACTTGTCGGTGTCCCTTCCCGACAGAGTCATCGGGACGTGCCGGGCCCTGGGGTGGAAGGGACGGATCCTGGAGCTGTCTCTGCCCCCACCCCCACTCCGGGGAGACCTGCCCCTCTCTGCTCCTCCGCCCCACCCCCACCCCCACCCGCAGCCGTGAGGCTGAGATGAACTCGGGAAGATGTGCAGACCCACAACGCTTATATCCTCCCGATCTGTTTGCCGCCTCCGCTCCCAGCTTCCACCCCTCTCTGACCTTCTCGGCCCATACTGTGCAGGGCAGTGGCCGGGTAGGGCCCCAAGGGGAGGCTATGGAGAAATCCAGCGCTACTCCCTGGGAGCTGGGGTCACTGTCTACTCAGCGGCCAGTGACCCCGGAGGAGGCACAGGTCCCAAAACATACTTCTCAGGAAACACCGGGCTGCAGCCTCTCTGGATGCCAGAGCCCTGGGGAGCTGGCCTCAACATTCTCACTTTCTCCTGCTAACAGGTCCTGTCAGCTGGGTTTGGGCCAGGAGGTGAAGGGGGGGGTGGGGTGTGCTGCCCAAAGGGTGAGCCTGGGGGCAGGACATGGGACTCAAGCCCAGGCTGCAAGGAGCCCCTTAAGCTAGTGTGCCCTGACTGACCCCCAGGAATGGATTCTAGACCCAGGCCTTCAGCGGCTCTAGGGATGTGTACTCTATGGTCACCTGTAGCCCAGTACGTGAAGGTCTTGAGGGTCTGACTTGAGCCCCAGCTCAGGTCCTGCTCAGCCTGGCCCTTCCCGTGTCCTCAGTACCCGGGTGTAGATGCTGGAGGCAGAGGTCTGGTCCAGGAAAGAGAGGCTCTTCCCTCCACCTCTGCTGCCACCAGATGGGCCTGAAGGGTGAATCACAGCCGATCTGTGTCAACCCCATGCAGGATCCCATAGGTGACCTCAGCCAAGTCCAGAGCAGGCCCCACAACCAATGACCCTGGGTAACCTCAAGAGCCCCCTACAGGGAGACACTGCATTGACTCAGGGCAGCCAGATTGGGCAGAGGGCTGCCTTTGTGGCACCAGAGCCTTGCAAGCTCATCAGGACGGTGGAGGGTCTTCAACTGGATGGGGACTCCACAGCCCCACCGACTCCATGATCTGGGCCTGGCTGAGCTCCACACACAGCCCTGAGCCAGGGGTCCAAGGATGCTGCCTGAGTCTCTCTCCGTCTTTCTCTTGCCCTCCCTGTCCCTCTCTGTGGGTCTCCATCTCTGTCTCTCTGCTTGTTACCCTCCTACACTCACCACCATGCTGTGACCCCCTCAGTCCTGACAGTTGCCCAGGCCCTAAGCTGGGGATCGGTGGCCCAGCCAGGACTCAGACTCTCCCAGTGGAAACAGGCAAGGTTGGTGACAGTTCCGGATCAGAGTGACTGGTGTCCCATCCTGGCAGGGGGAGGCTGGCCCACTCTGGAGCCTGACAAGGACGGCAGGGTGAGCAGTGCTCTGGGCAGGTAGTGAGGCCATGAGGTGAACCAGCTGGAAACCGCCCACCTGCCAGTTCTGCTCCCGTGGTGAGGGGGCAATGCTCCCCTTGGTGGGATGTGTGGCCCTGTGAGTTCCCAGAAGAGGACCTGGGTACCGGTGAATAGCCCCCAGTTCCCAGAACTGCAGCCGGTCACAGAGAGGCAAGAGCTTGGCAGGAAACTTCCACACAGCTGAGAAAGATCCAGGAGGGAGTTCAGAAGGCACCTGGATGTGGCCGCTGTCCAGGATGGGGCCAGGGCACAGAGGAGGTGAATGAATGGCGGTGGTACTGGTAGTGGGGGTGCATTCCAGGGAGTCAGAATGAGGGGAGAGGCGTCTCAGCGAGAGGTTGGCATTCGGGACATGTGTGTTTGGCTGTGGCACCCTGGCCAGCTGGCAGAACAGGTGTATGGCCCCTAGCTCAGCTCTCTGCGTGCCCTCCAGAAACTGGCCCCTTGAGGCCGGGAAGCCCTGATCCAAAGCAGGGTTGTGCCAAAGACCATATGATGCTGGGTTTGAGACTCCCTGCCATGCAGAGTCCCCTTTGTGGCCCCACAGAGTCACTCCAGATGGCAGACAGAGGAGACAGCCACCCTGCTCTGACCCTCCCAGGAAACCCCTACTGGGCGCCCCTTCACTCCCTCCAGGGAGGCCTGGCACCTGTCGATCCCATCTGTCCCACGGAGGGCCTCTGGCACCCCAGGGCAGCGCCCTGCTCCAGCCCCGACAGGGCCAAATGCCTTCAGGATTTCTTGGAGTTGTTCTCCAGTTTCGGGGTGGGGTCTGGCGGGAGCTGCAGGCCCCTGGGGGGGGCGGTAGGGAGGGTCTTTGGGCACACCGACTTTCACACACTGAATGATTCAGCTCCCAGTGCTGGTGCCTTCCGCATTGCCGTTTTCCTGCTGGATTTCATGACCACTTGAAAGGTAACAGCACGGGAGAGCAGAAACAAAGTGAGAAGGAAACTCTCGGCTGTCTTCCATCAGAGCTGGGGCAGGACCATGGCTGTGAGCGCAGGGGACCCTTATGTGCCTCCCCGACGCCACGACCCCTTCCCTTGCGACCGTGGGCAAGAAGAGTCCAGCCCCCAGGGCCCAGCCTGCCGTGGGCTCACCTGTGGAGGCTCCAGGGAGCGAACCTGAGGTACGGCCCAGCCTGGGGTGCCCGCTTCTTCCTCAGGCCAGTGTCCGTCCTGCGTGCTGGTCACTCTTGCCTGGTCAGCGTCGTGTGATGAAATGGATTTTCTTCCCGACCATCTGTCTCCACAGAGGCCCTGCCCCCACCCCCACCCCCACAGAGGCTGCTCCTCGAGTTCCAGAGACAAGGGGGACCCCTGCCAGGAACACTGGGGACCCACTTTTCTGAGGAGTTGGCCCAGGGTCTGGGCTCGGAGCACCGTGATGGCTCCTGCCCCATCTGCCTACACTCTGCCCCGCTTCACACCCCAGCCCCCTGATGCTGTCCGCCTTCCCCGACAGGGCCCCAACTCCCGCCTGGGGTTGCCTCCCTCCCAGCTCCGTGCCCATGTGGCCTTGACCAGCACCTTCCCTTCCAGGCTCCTGTCATTACTCCAACAGCCCTGGAACAGGGGTCCGGCAGATCGGGGGGGGGGGGGGCTTTGAGTCACCTGCAGGGTATCGTGTCAGAGAGGGGAAGGCATGCCTTTCAGAGATGCTCAGAGAAGTGGGCAGTGCAGGGGCGGAGGGAAAGCAAGGAGAGGTCAGCGGCGGCTGTGAGGCACCCCCCACCCCGCTCCTTGCCTTGAACAGCCCCTCTGTGCTCCAATGTAAAATTACGCAGGCTTGGAGATGGGGTTTCAGCCTCTCACTGGCTGCTGTGGCGCAGCGGCTGCACGGAGGTGCTGGGACAGCCCCGAGGGGGTGCAGGCAGGCGTGAGGGACGGGAGGCATGGGGAAAGATGAGGCAGGGGTGAGTTTGCTCTCAGGGAGGCTGTGCTTCTGAAGCACAGCCTCCCTGAGAGCTCTATCCTCTGGACACCCAGGCCTCCAGCAGGGCCCCTGTGGGCTGGGCCCAGGCACTCTTGGGTGGCCCTGGGTTAAGCATGTCTGTGCCTGTCACACCGGGGTCTCTTCCACAGTCATGAGCAAGATGGACCCTGAAACAAAAGGAATGTCCAGGCTGGGCGAATGCCCTGGGGCATCTCCAAGTCTTGGGGGACATCTGGCCACATCCACTGCAGTGTCGTGTAACGTCCACGCGAGTGCCCACCCGGCGTTCGGAGCCCGACTTTCTCTCTGACGCATGGTCACTCCCCAGAGCCTGTCATGTGACCCTGAGCTGCAGACCAGACATCCTTGCTCTGGGAATGTCCCCCCCCCGCCCCCCCGCCAGGTGCTCCTGCCCACCCCCTCCCCACCTCAGTCACTCTGTTCCACCCGTGGCCTCCTCCACCTTCCAAGAAGCCACTGCACTTGCCTTGGGGACCAAGCTCACTGGGTCCCCCCTTGTTTTAATAGTTATTTTTGACAGAGAGAGTTGGGGAGGAGCAGAGAGAGAGAGGGAAGGAGAGAATCCCAAGCAGACTCCACGCGGTCAGTGCAGAGCCGGACTGTGTCACGAATTGTGACATCATGACCTGAGCCGAAGTCAAGAGTTGGGTACTTAGCTGACTGAGCCACCGAGGCGCCCCCCCCCAGCGGGTCCCTTTAACAGAACCTTCTGCTGCACTGCATTCCCAGCCCTGCCCTGAGGCCAGATTCAGCACCTGGACACAGGACACCAGGCTGTGCAGGCACAGGAGTGAGCCACAACGCGGGGGTGCTGAGAGGGCCCGGGGGTGTTCCCAGGACCCCCTGGAGTCTTGGTGGGGCAGCTCGAGAGGCCTGGATTCCTTCAGACAGTGACCCTGATCCAGCCAGGACTCAGCCAACAACATTGCTGACCCTTGGAGGCAGGCTTCAGGGTGGAGATTCAGGTGCCAGAGGGAAGCTCTGTGTCACTGGCGGGGCTGCCCAGGGACTGAGGGACCCAGATGCTGTGGTCACCACCCAGGAGTGGGTCTCCCTCTTCCCAGTGACACCCAGAGTAAGGTGAGGCCTGTGTGGGTACTGCTGGGATGCTTCGTGCCGAGGACACACTTACTGGCTCACTTGGGGAGAGGTACAGGTCTTACCTGGATCCTCCTTGCCTCCTGGGCCTTGACCTTCTGGCTGTGCTTTGGTCCAGGAGGTGGGAAGGTCAGGTGGCTAATTCAGTCCCCGCAGGGCCCCTGTGGGCCCCGCTCTAGGGTGTGGCCCAAGGCCCTGGGGGGTGGGGTGCAGGGGCAGCTCCTTCTTAGCCAGGGTTGGAGGCCTGCCCCAGGGCACCCAGAGGTCTCTGCAGCCAGGCCTGTGCACAGCGAGTGCACCCCGCTGAAGACGGGGGTTCGGCATTCCGTAACTTCACGTCGGTGGCTGGCAACCAGCCTGAGTTGGGAGCACATCCACCACAGCGAGCGCCAAAACCAGGCTTTCTTTCCTTTGCTGTTTTTCTCCCCTGTCAGCTCACCGCTGCTTCCAAGGGCTCCCGCTTGGGCTGGGAGTGAACACAGAGGCTCTTGCAGAGGACAGCCTGGGTCATATCCACGGCCTGCAGGAACCTTGGACCCGCCAGCGAGGGGATGAGGACGAGGACCGCCCCTCGACGGCAGAGGCCAAGCCACCCTCTGCCCCTCCGTCCAGCCACGGGACCAGCCCCTGGCAGGCCAGCCCTGCCTGCGCACCCACGCACTAGCTGAAGTTGTTTCCGGCCTCGGTTCTGGGCGTCACGACAGGTGCTGAGAGGAAGGAGGCAAGGCTGCGTGCTCACCCAGCTTCTGCTCCAGGAGGGAGCCGATGCCCAGGAGACAGCAGATGGCAGCAAGTGCTGTGCGGAGACCAGCACACAGACAAGTGACAGAGACCCAAGGGTTTCGTTAGCGGATGTCTAAGCCAGGCCTCCGGGGGTATGTGGGCTTCGGGCTGAATTGACCCAGTGTCATCCTGACAAGTGCTGGGAAAGCTGGGTGGGGGGCTGCATTCCCAGCAGAATGGAAATACTCCCGAGTCCAGTGTGGGGGAGGGCCGGGCGCACCAGTGCACCTGTCGGGCAGCATGACGCACACAGTGGCCACGTTACTAGTGGGTGAGTGTGGGGCGGGCCCGTGTGCTGAGGTCAGGAGATTCGGGGAGGACTCAGGCTGGGGGCCTGTAGGAGCCTCACCTGGGGGAGGCTATGACCTGGTGGGGAGCCAGAGTTTGGACAGGGTGGGGCACACTGGGCAGCTAAGGGGCCACTGGACGAGAGTCCTGTTAATGGGGGCCACCTGCCCTGGCCCCAGGCCCTGACCTACACTCGCGTCTGCTGGTCACTTGGGGTTGGGGCAGGGCCTGTGTAGGCTCATCTTCCTGGATGGTAGGAGGAGTAGATGGTTCCAGATCCTCAGCCAGGCCCAGGGCGGTGGTTCTGAGGGCCCCCCGCCAGCAGCAGGGACGGCACCAAGGTTTCCAGGCCATCCCATCACCTAGGGCAAGGCACTGTCCACCTGGACCAGGTGCCACCTGGACCAGGGCAGACCCCTTGGTTGGCTCTTCCACGGGGTCCCAGTGGGATACAGCCCCCCCCCCCCCCCCGCCCGCGTGTGGCCTGCCCGCTGGTCTGGGAAGGCACCAGCCCCTGGGCAGCTGAGGGTGATGGTTTACTTGATTCAGGTTCCTCTCTGGAGGCAGAGCCTGCTCCCCTTGGTTCAGGACGCCTTCAGATTTTATTGCCATTTTCTTTCCTGCATACAATGCTGCAATTATGATGTGATTTCTGGAACTGCTTCCCTCCCCAGGTCTGAAATCATGGCTTTGCCAGTCTCCTCCTCCTTCTGGAGAGGGGGTGTCCGGGTCCCTAGGTCTCCCGCCTATGGGCAGACCTAAGTGTGCACAATCCTGACCTGCCCGGGGCCCATCTGCTTAGAAGCCCTAGGTTTAGGGCCAGGGCTGTGAGGTTGTGTGTGGGGGTCTCCCTCTCTGGGCCCCACCACGCTCACCTGGAGCAAAGGGAGGGAGTCACAGCTTCCAGATGCTCACCGGGCACCTGACGGGTGGTGTGGGGCCACGGGGACGTGTGCTGGTGTGCCCAGCCCTCCCCCACACTGGACCCGGGAGTATTTCCATTCTGCTGAGAATGCAGCCCCCCACCCAGCACTTGTCAGGATGACACTGGATCAGTTCAGCCTGAAGCCCACATACCCCCTGAGGTCTGGCTTAGACATCCGCTAACGGAACCCTTGGGTCTCTGTCGGCCGGAGCAGGTCAAACAGCGGACATGTCTGTGTCCCCAAACAGCTCCTTCCTCGTGTCTTTGCCCCCATCTCCCTTCTCCCCACCCTGGCAGACCCTAGGCCTTCTCCAGCTGCTGGGAAGGGGTGAGCGGTGCCCAAGAGGCACGTGTGATCTGCCTGCTTGCACAGAGAGGCCTGGCCAGCACTGGCCAGGAGGCGGGTGTGGGTGGGGACATGTGTGGCCTCACCTAGCTGCCAGTGTTGGTGAGCTTGTTGTGGAAGGGGCTAACCCCCACCCCATCTCCTTGGTGCGGCCAGGTGCCTGCTGGCTTGGGGACTGTCAGTTGGGAGTTTGCTCTTCAGGGAACAGCCGACGGAGACTTCACACAGACATCCGTTTGGATTTCCGGCCTGAGACCAAAGTGGCCAAATGTGTGAGCGGTGGCAGGGGCCGCTGGGCTGTACCTGGCTCAGCCTCCAGCCGGTGACAACCTCGTACAGCAGAGCCACTGCCCTTCAGGACAGGCGTCTACTTTGCACTGACTGTCGGCCCCTGGCCGGCACTGGCCCCAAACCCCCTGCAGGGGAGCCCGGAGTGGAGGCGTGTGGCTCACACAGGGTATGGTGGGCAGGGAGCCCGTAGTGCAGTCGGGGCAGAGGACTGAATGGAGGGCCAGACTCTGACGCTGATCTCTGCCCTTGTGGGCAGCTGATGGGCAGCCATCCACTTGGCCCCCTGCCCTGACCCTGTGCCCTCGACACCCTAGAGGCCCCTTGCCAGCCCTCACCAATTCCCCAGGGCAGGTGGCACAGGGGCCGTGGCTGGACCAGTGTCCACTAGGGTCAGCCCCACCTGGACGTGGGTGTGGACGCCGTGCCCTGGCTATGGGCCAGGCAGAACCAGGGCTACGGTGCAGCTCAGGGCTGGGGGACAACAGAGCCAAGCGACCCTGCTTGTGGAGCCTGGGAAGCAGACAGAGGCCCCAGGGAGGCAGCCCAGCTGAAGCCGAAGGTGTGGACGGGTCATCCAGAGGGAAAGAGGCCAAGAGAGGCTGGTGGGGCCGCCAGAAGTGCTGTGCTGGCCATGGCTGGACACCCCCTCCCCACCAGCCTGGGGCCCAGGACAGCTTGCCCAGAGCTGGGTGGCAGGGTGGGGGGGAAGGGGGGGCTTCTGAAGAAAGTCCTTGGGACCATGGCAGGCAGGGGCAGTCCCTCTGTTTCCGAGGCTGGTGTCTGGGCCAAGCCTGAGCAGGAGGAGGGTCCGCGTGTGGACCAGCTCTCTGCTCTGATGGTGCCTCCGAAGGTCTGCATGTGTGAAGGGCACAGCAGAGCCTGGGGACTCAGCACCAGAGCCCTCCTGCCGTCCAAGGAGCAGTGGCACCAGCACGGGCATGACACAGCACGGGCCTTCCTGTCCTTCCCAGGCCTTTTCCAGCAGTGGACGCTCACCAGCCGGGCTACGCCAGGGGACTGGGTTCACACCACCCTGCAAGGACATGACCCAGGGCCCTGACAACTTCTGGACCCAGATGCTCTGAGCGCGCCCTCAGGAGCCCCAATCCCCAAGGAAAGGCCTCTGTCCTGCTCTCGTGCGGGTGCCCAGCAGAACGTGTTGGGTGGGCGGATGGCACGTGAACCCATGTGTGAGCCCACCTGCACCCTGGCAAGGAGCCCGTGTTCAAACCAACAGGGTACACGGGCCACAGAGAGGCTGGCGACTCCTCGGGGGGTGACTCCAGGGGGCCCAGAACCCTGCTCCCAGGGACACATCCAAAGACTGAAAAACGTGTCCAAACGTGAACGTGTGCCCACATCCGGGGCAACGGCATCACAATAGCCACAGAGCCAAGCAGCCCGACTCCCCTTGATGATGAATAAAGGTGTTGTCCAAACAACGGTATCATCAGCCCTAAAAAGGAGCCAAGTCCTGATACTCCTACAACGTGGATCAGCCTGACGTCCTCCTGACCAGAAGACCCCTTCTCCTGCACTGAGGGGTGGTGCTGTGCACCCCTGCCCTGGGGGTCACCAGTGAGCTCGGTCCGGACAACTGGACCTGGTTCCTCCCGGAGAGAGCCCAGTCTGTCCACCTCCAAGACCACGTCCGACCTGGAGAGACCCGTGTTGCACCCTGACTCGCGCAATAAACAAAGGAGTTACTTGTGAGAGCTGAGAAGGCCCGATGCGCCAACTACAAGCTGTCAGAGGCTCTCAGCGTTTCCGCACAGCTGGGTCGAGCTGGGCTGTGGCCACACCTCAGGCCACCTCCTGGGGTCTCCATGCCACCTGAGCCAGCCACGCTGAAAGAGGCCTCCCACCGCTTGGGGGGTGGGGGAGTCTTCCTCCCCAAGGGGCCCCATCCAGCAGGGGTGGACAGGGCAGGTGCCAGGCAGCAGGATGGGATCCTGTCCAGGCCTTACTCACCACCCAGGAGATGCTCCTGGCCTGAGTGCGCGGGCCACAGAGCTTGGCTGGACACGTGGTAACAGAGCCAACCCCAGACATGCGTGTACAAGAGTCCTTGTGCGTGCACGTCTTTGCTCTGCCCGCCTGGTGGCCAAGGTACTCCCCTTCCAGCCTGCCTGCCCCGGAAGCTGCCTTGTGCGGGGAAGACAACTTGACCACTGGTCACAGCTTAGCCAGCCACTGTCACCAAGACCAGCAGCACGGTCTGGGCGGTGCCTGGGGCTAGGGGGCTGCAGAGCAACCCTGCTGGGGTCTAAGCTGGCAGTAGTGACAGGACAGAAGGGGTTCTCAAGCCCACGGTCCTGGGTGGGGGTGCATCCACAGACCCAGGGACACAGACCTGAGGCTCCGATGGTCACCCTGTGGGCTGCAGGGACAGGGTGGCATCTCAGAAGGTCTTTGAGGGAGACCCTAGAATGAGTGGACTTGGCCTCGTGGCAGCCGGGCCAGGAAGGTGAGGCTGAGCCTTGGGGATCCACAGCAAAGCAGGGACCCCTTGTCACTCGAGGGCCCTATAAGCCCCGTGGGATCTACCCTACGACCCCCACAAGGCTTGGAGTGGGCCTCTGTTTCAGGGGCCCCAGGCAGAGAGGCCAGGGCAGGTGGGAAAGCTGGAGGCGGCACGTGGCTGAGCTAGACGCCCCCCCTTGTTAAAGCCCCCAACTCGGCCACACAGCGGTGGGCTCAGTAAGTATTCACTGAACAAATGAGTATTTATTTCCCACAAATAGGCATTTGCCAGGAATCAGGCTGGGGCAGGATTTAAGGCTGTTGGGAGCCAAGAACATAGGCCACGCTGCCGGAGGGTGTGCCCAGCCTTGGAAAGGGCCCCGTGGCCACCTGTACTGCTGGGAACCGCAGAGACACCAACCGCAAAAAAGATACAGCAGGTGCTGGCAGGAACAAGGACGTGTCACTAGGCACAGAAATGAAACTACTTTCTCAAGACGCTGCACCTGCCACACTGGCCAGGACCCCAGAGACAGGCAATGCCTGGTGTCAGGGAGCAGGCAGGGAGGGGCGAGGCGGCGGGGGCCAGCGTGGGGATGTACTGTGTGGGTCACATACCCAGCAGTCATGTCCCTCCATGACCCCCGAGGACGCTGGTCACTGAGGCCATCATAGGCATGCTGGGTGTGGAGGCATCCTCTGTAGACCCTGGAGAGTGCGATGGGGTCCTGGGTTTGCAGATGCGGGCAGCCTGGGAACCCTGTGGCACCGGCCAGAATGGCTCCCCCGCCCCACCCCTGGGGCCCACGGAGGTCTGGCTCCCGACTATACTCATCACTGTGGCCCCACAGTCAGCAGACACGCCAGGTCACTGAAGCAGCCCTCACACTGGGCCCACGGCCTGTAGGGTCAGAGCTTTGTGGCCAGGCCATGTGGGAACCTCTGGAATGTCACCCCAAGGCAGTAAATTAGGGCCGGTGCCAAAGGCAGAGGGGGCGTCAGCCCAGAGGCTGGGGGGGGTGGGGGGCTCTGGATCCAAAGCAACTCTGATGTGAAATCTCTAAAGCTATTTAGAGCGCTCGTTATTTTTTAAGGGAGTCGAAAGCTGAAAATAGCAGCAAACGCGTAACAAACGCGGACTCCTTATTCTCCAAACACTGGGATGCTGTCTGCACAGGCCTGCAGCAGTCAATCAGCACTGAGGGCTCCATGCTCCGTGGGAGACGGTCACCTCCACAGACGGACGGCGGCCGAGCCCGGGGGTCAGAGGGCAGGGCGGGTCACAGCTCCTGGTGAGGTCCTGCTGGCTGCAGGGTCAAAGGCCAGAGCCTCCCCCCTGCACTCTCAGAGCCCCGGCCCTCCCAGCCCCCTGGGCCCCACGCTCCGCCCATGCCCACAGGGGCTCCCAGCCGCAGTGACAACAGTGGTGGCCAGTTTAGGACAACATGGTCACGGGCAGTCGAAGGTGGGCTCTGAGCTTCAGGTCAGAGTGTCCAACTATCTGAGGACATTGGGGCTGGGCTCCCAGCAGCCCCAACGTGGGCCCCTCCAGTGGTGTTTACAGGCTCACACGGAGGCCTTTGTGACCAGGGAGCCAAGTCCACACCAACTCGCACGTCCCATCCAAGAGACGGGTGTGGGACAGGGGCTGCCCCCTCTCCGGTCCACACCCCTCCCATGACAGGTCCTGCAATGGTCCTCAATTCTACCCAGCATCACACTGGACTCCGGAACTCACGTCAGGTAAAGAAGGGGGTGCACACAAACTCTGAGGCCCGCGGTGCTGACCTGGATGGAGGGGCGCCGCGGCAGGAGCAGGATGACCCCGGGGGCCCAGAAAGTCTCTTCTGACCAAAGCTTCGTGCTGATGTGCGCCACCCCCTAAGACCGCGCGCCACGGCGACCCGGCCTGTGCAGTCGTGGCAGCCACATCTCTGCCACGTGACACTGGGCACCTGGCTCTTCTCCAACAAGCTTTTCGTGAAAACAGAGCGATGGTTCTGAATTCCCTAAGCGACGGCATCCAAAGGCCCCATGCCCGTCCCACTGCGAGAAGGGAGCCAGCAGGACACGGCGGATGGGGGTGGGGTCACACACCAGGGCTGACGCATCCGCGCCACAGCCTTCTGTCTTGGCCCCGTGCCGTGCCCAGGGCGAGGCCCACCGGGCGGGGTTCCCGCACTCCATCTCTGGGGTCAGAGCTGAGACCGGCCAGATGCGGCACAGCTGCAGAGGGGTCACGAGGCGCCAAGACAAGCGTCATCAGAAAATAGTTTAATTATGTACAAGCGGCTGCCGGGCTGGTCACGCACAGGAGGAGTCAGCGTCCACGAGTGGGATTCGGGGCGGGCCAGCTGAGCCGCGCGCTCTCGAGGCAATGGCCACTGGACAAAATGAAACAAATCACAAACCGTGACAACCGTGGGGGGAATGTCATCAACACGTTTCCTTCAGGATCAGAAAACGAAAAGGAGAATCAGAGGCTCTGGAATGCTTTCTCTCCTCGTGCCGCGGAGTGGGGAGCGGCGTCTGCTACGCACCCTCCGGGGGTGGTGCCCACAACGGTGCGGGTGCGGCCACGTGAGCCCACGCCACGACGGCCACAGACAGGACCCTTCAGGTGGAGCTCAGCAGTTTCTGGCTCCATGAGCCACACGCGGAGCCTCAACCGCCGTGGGCTTAGAAGAGGGGCCGGGAGCCCTGGCTCTCGAACTCGGCCCAAGCGTCACTCAGCTCCATGAAGATCATCCTGGCGAGCTGCTCGTATGGCTGGCCTGCGGCCTGAGGGACCGGACCAGGGGGTGAGGGGCCTTGGATCTGCTCCCAGCTGCCCCCCCACCGCCGACCTGCTCACGTGCCCCCCGCCCGGCGCTCACCTTGTCCGGGTGGACCGCCAGCACAGCACGGCGGTACTGTTTTTTCACCTGCCCGGGGGTCACCAGGTCGGCCATGCCCACAGGGGTCCAGCGGCTCTCCCCGTCCCACAGCACGGTGTGGAGGGTGGACAGCAGTGCACGGATGTTCCTCTCCTTGCCTTCCGTCCATTCCAGGAGCTGCGGGGCGGGACGCTCAGGTGCTGCCGAGCACGAGTCGGGGCCTCTGCCCTCTCTGCTCGCCAAGCCACTGGCCATCATCCCCAGGGCTCCATGCATGGTCCACCGCATGGGGCAAGGCTCTACCGTGAGTTGCTAGGACCAGACGCTGACCCGATGCCCCAGGACGATCAACAGTACTCCAGGGGCCTGACTACGCATCACACAGAGGCCAGGGGCCTGGCTGTCAGCGGGACATTCAGAGACACCCTCCCACCATGGCCCTGCCTGCCCCAGGATCCCAGCGTCCAGTGAGGACAAGAGGCCTGGCTCCTGGGGGGAGGGGTTTCAGATGACCCCCCAAGGCCACATCAGCCCTGGGGGGCTTTCAGAGCTGCACGGGGAACTGTCCCGCACAGAGAACACCCCCCCCCCCCCCCCCCCCCCCCCCCACCTCCCCGCCCCCTGTCCGCTCAGCAGCACCACATCTCACAGCCAGCCATGCCCGGCAGATGGCCCTTGTCACCCCAGGTGCCCTGAGCGGCTCTCCCCTGGGCCAGGCTTGGCGCTGGGCCGGCTCACTGGCCTGATGGCACCGGGGACGCTCTGCCTTGAGTGGGTCCCACTGGTCAGGTCTCCAGAGGAGTGAGGCACAAAATCATCACCCCAAAACGCTTCTGGCAAGTCAACCAGGCCGAAACAGCAGCTGCCAGCTCTGCGAGCACCTTGGACCAAAGACCTTTCGCATCCGAGAGGCTCAGGGTGAAGGCCAATCACGTCCGCAGCCCCGGGGTGCCCAGGCCGCCCTCACCTTCAGCTTGAGTGGGTCTGTGTCTCTGGCCTGCTCCTGCCTCCGCATCTCTGCCATGGTCCTGGGCCCCTTCCTGTCAGACTTGGAGGAGAACCCCTGATCGGACAGCAGGTCCTCAAAGTCGCTCTCGGACACTCTCGGCTTCTGACCTAGGGGAGAACAGAGGCTTGGCAGACGGATGCAGCGCCGCGGGCCCTGGCCGTGCGTGCACACTGGGGGAGACCCTCCGTGGAGGGCGCGGTGCTGCCCCCACGCTTCGGGAGAAGCGCAGCGAGGACGGTTCTGTCCCTCAGGAACGGGCCCCACGTACAGAGCCCGCAGCTTAGACCACCATTTCTGGCTCAACGACCCTGAGGGCTCCGAGGACAGCCACCTCCGTCACCTCCTGGAGTCAACGTGGACGTGCCGTCTCCATGACAGACGTGGCAGCCAGGCCCAGGCTAGAAGGCTCCCGGACAGCGTGGGCCTGGCCGCCGCGTCCTGGCCCTGTGACCATGGCCTCCCTGAAGGCTGCCTGGCCCATGCCGGCCCGGGAACGAGAGGAACACACCGTGGACACGGTCCCCCTACAGCAGCCGCCCCCCCACCCCCCTCCCCCGAACACTCTTTCCCGGGACGAGCTGTTAGTTGGAGAAAACAAAGCAGGATTTTGCCGTAACTACTTCCCAGCAAACCAGGCAAGGCCTCACATGGGAGGGGGAGCGCAAACTCACCGAAGCTAGGGGTGCGGAAACCCCTCTCCTCTCGGCCGCCGATCACACTTAGGTTGGCGGTGTAGTTAGGCCTTGGCTGTGCACAGGCTTTGGGGGGTGGCTTGGCCTGCGGGGGCCATGGGGCGCTCTGGGCCGGGGGCCGACTTGTCTGCTGCCAGGAGCTGCCGCCTGAGGGAGGGGGGGCGGTTTTAGGGCCGAAACTTCCAGGAGCAAATCCAGCAGGCGAGCCTGGGGAGACAGTTCACAGTGGGCGAGTGTCAGACGCGACGGCTGCTCAGTCCCCGAAGTTCCCAGCACTCAAGCCCGCACACATGCTGGAAACGGACACTCAGCTCAGAGGCCAGGACGGGGCAGCCGTCAAGGTGGCCCCCGCAGCTGGACGGTCCCCAAGGGCTAGGGGACAGTGGGGACAAGCGCTGCTTCTTTAACTTTTGACTTGGAACCAGATGGAACGAGACTGCCGGGAGGCCGCGCGACGGGCTCCAGGGCCCCCAGGGCCCGGCTCACGCAACGCGGGCTGTGCCAGACCAGCCGCCCAGCACCTGCCAGCTGGAGTGCACACCGGCGTGTGCGCGTGGTTAGCACGTGCACGCATCAGGACGCTCCTCTGCTCTCCATCTCCGGGACTGTCCGTTCAAGAATGTTCTAGAAATGGAATCAGAGAGCAGGTGAGCTCTACAGTTGGTGCCCTGTGCTCAGGACCTGTTCCTGCTCATTGCTGAGGAGCGTCCCATAGTAGTGACACACGGCGGGAGGTCTGTTCGATCACTGGCCCTTGGGAGGGCCTCACGGCTGGCTCTGGTTTGCGGCAGTTCCGAAAGAGGCTGCTTCGAACACTGTGCACAAAATCCTGTCCTTTCTCTGGGATGAATGGCAGCCGCACATCTACTTTCTTGAGAAACCGACGGACTCTTTTCTGGAGTGGCCGTGTTGTTTCACGTTCCCGCCAGCCACACGGGTGAGACTGTTCCCCCCGATCCCCATCAGCGCCTCGTGCTGCTAGTGATTTCACCGTGGCCACGTGCTCGGGACACCCCCGCAGCCCTTCCAGTGGCTACCGCGTCACGACCCACCCATTTTTCTAAGTGGGTTTTTGTTTTCACCGTTCTCGTGTACCCTCGCTGTGAGTTCTAGGTCAGACACGCGGCCCAAGAATGCTTGCTCCTCCTACGTCTGCAGTTCATCTTTCTATCTTTCAGCAAAGAAGGCTTCGTTCTGATGAAGTCCAAGGTTATTTTTTGTGCCGCGGTTTGTGGTCTAGGGGACAGGTAAACTGAGCCGTAGGCCCCAGAGATATTCCCCTACGTTTTCTCCTACGGGCTCTGTCATCTCTCACATTCACGCTTAAATCTATGACCGGTTCTGAGCCCCCCGGCACGGGGACGTGAGGTTTAGGGTGTGTTTCTGCCTGCGGAGGCCGCATCGCCCCAGCACCGTCTGCGGGTGGCCGGGCACCTCTGTCGAAAACTGGCTGGGCCCGCACGTGTGGGTCCACGTGTGGGTCCCGCTGTGTTCGGCTGACACCAGGCGGTGCCGACTTCAGCAGCTACAGACTAAGCCTGAAGCCGGGGGGAGGGACGCCTCCCACACTATTCTTCCATTACAGAAATACTCCCGTCACTCAGGGCCTCCGACTCTCCACACAAGTGTTACTACGAGCTCGCCCGTGGCTCCAGAAACCCTCACTGGGCTTCCTGGTAGGAAAGCTTGTGCTCAAGCCACAGACCCGTGAGCGCAGTCTGCCTCTCCACGTGCCCCCGCCATCCTCACCGGGCCTGCGTCCACCAGCCCCGGAACACACGCCCACGCTGTTTACCACCAACAGCCTCTCCTACACCGTTGACGGGGTCGAGGACAGCTCCCGCCTGGCCCGGGACAGGGTGGACTCTGTTAACTAGCCGTGGAATGGTGAACAGCCTCGCGTTCCTGGAACAAACCCTCCATGGTCGTGGGGCACAGCTCGTTCTGAGAGACGACAAATTCTCTTTGCCTCAGCTGTGGTGCAGACATCTGCATCTGCATTCATGAGGGACACTGGCCCCACGGGCGTCTTTTCTCGTACGGACCCTCGATCTGGGGGTCAGGGTAACACCGGCTCCCCAAGACCACCTGGAAGGCATCTGTCCTCTTCCCATTTCCTGGAAGACGCCATGTGGATTGGTACGAATTCTTTAAACATTTGGTAAAATACCCCTTGTGGGGTCCTGTCGACTCTGAACTCGTTCCCGTCACGGTCACGGGGCTGCCCCAGGGATGGACCCTGCGCCGGCTGGGTTCTGCTGGTGGCCAGCGCCCGGGAGTCCCGGTGTCCCTCGTCACCCTCCAGAGCCTCTAGGTCTGCAGGGACCCCCCCCCCCCCCCACCTCACTCCTGATGTCGTCCTTCCCAACTGGTCTTAATAGAGCTTTGTCTTTTTGTCTATTTCACGGGTTTCTGACTTCTCTTCATCCTTTCAAAGAATGAGGTTTTGTTTCTGTTTCACAGATCTGGGCGCTTTTACCATCTCCCTTCTTTTTGCTCGGGGTTTATCTTGCTGTCTTTTCAAACACCCGTGGGGCGGGCCACGACACGGCTCAGAGGGTCCCTGGTGCCCAGAGCCCACGTGCTGCCCTGTGCCCGCTCAGCCCCGCCAGGGCCACGGCCCCTCACTTCGGGATCCCACGCCGCTTCCTTCTGCCCCGCAGGCTGCCCCGTCTCCTAACGGCCTGTGTGTGCCCGGCGTGTAAGTGTCTGAAGACCGAACGCTCCCCTTGCCGTTGCCGGTTTCCAGTCCATGTGGTCAGGGAACCACCACGGTCTTGGTGATGTCGCCCCTTCAAACGTGCCGAGCTTTGCCTACCAAGGCCCAGACGCGCCCGGGGAGAGCGTGTGCTCTGTGCTGCTGGAGCCGAGCCCTGGGAGCGTCACGGGGCCCTCCCGGCCAGGGACGCCTCCAGCTGTGCTGACCTCATGTCCTGCGGCTCTGTCGTTTGTCGAGAGGGATTTGATGCCTGCAACTAGAGTCTGACTTCGCCGGTTTCTCCTTTCCATCTGTCAGCTCTCCCCGGGACTCCCTGCTTCCTGAGCGTGTGTGATGAAGGATCTGGGGTCACAGTGCAGACCTGAACGCCAGCCTCCATCCCAAGAATGGGTTCTCGGGACCCAAGACCAAGGGGTCCTTCCCCCCAGCACCCCAACAGGACTTGGGGCCAACAGCCTGGCGCCACACAGGAGGCTCCGGGCAGCCCACCCCTCGCGTGAGTGGCCCGGGACACAGGCCACACAGGGGGAGACGGCCAAGGGCAAACTCAAACTCCCAGGAATGCCCTCAGAGAGACAACGCAACCTGGAACACCAGGAACGTACGAGAACAAAACTACTCAAAGAAGAAGAGCCACAGGGACCCAACAAGACAGACGCAGAATGAGCCCCAATATGGCAGAGACGTGGGCGGCGGGGGTGGGGGGTGTCCTGTAGACCCAATGGGCGTCACAAGAAGGGAGCAAGGAAGTACAAGCGCGTCAGAGGCACAGCGGTTTGCCCAGCACCGAGGAACATCAGGCCCCAAACCACACGGATGCTGTGCCAGGCGCCATGCAGGCTGCAGGGAACACCCACTATGCTCCAGGAGGAGGAGGGCACGGTCCTGAGGCCCCACCGCCAAGCAGACATTATCTCCAGCGCCAGCCAACCGGCAAGGGATAAGGGACCGCTCACTCATGGTCCCAATGCCCCCCACACATCTGGAGGAGCCAGAGGGACCCCAAGGACACGCGTCCCCAGCACAGATGCTGGGGGGGGGGGGTGTCTTGTCCACACATCCACTGCTCCCAGCCAAGTCCCTGCTCCCTAGATGGCCCATGCGTGCCTGACACTTCTCGGCGTTAGCTTGGTTCACAAGCACCTGCAACGAGAGCACGGCCAGGGACAGACAGCCTGCACCCTCCTGGGAGAAGTGCTCCTCTAGCGCTCCAGCCCCCTCACACCCAATGGGGCGGGCACGTCACCTTGGAGGCCAGAACTGAGGTCACCGAGGTCTGCAAATGGGTCCAGGCTCTGAGACTTGGTCCAGCTGGCCGAGGGGCCGGGAGGGGCGGGCTGTCCTCCAGCAGAGAAGAAAGGACCTGGAGAAGGGCAGAGAGAGCATGAGAAGGTGCACCCACGGGGTGCTCCTGAGGCCACGTCCAGCTAGTGGCAGCACCCACGCCAGCTCAAGACACAGCCCTGCGCGCAGCCACAGCTGCTCCTTAAGCAGCTAAGGAG
This sequence comes from Panthera uncia, assembly GCF_023721935.1. Classification (NCBI taxonomy): domain Eukaryota; kingdom Metazoa; phylum Chordata; class Mammalia; order Carnivora; family Felidae; genus Panthera; species Panthera uncia. The sequence continues at coordinate 299,041 of NC_064811.1, forward strand.
ATTCCTACCACTCTGACCCTGTAACCCCACTTCCCAGAACGCACGTAAAGTGTGACCGTGCTGGACAACAACCCTCACAACAGTCAGAGCGGAAGATGTTCTACCTGAGACGCTGCGGTATCTGAACCAGTTACCACCATAAACCCCACGAGGGAATGTCACATGGTCATTACAAACGATGGCTGTTCGTATACAAAGAGTTCGTACAATTAAAAAAAAAAAAACCACAACTAAAAACATGCAAAATAACAATTTCCTTCAAAATGAAAAAATGCAGATCAAGAGAACTATGTATCAAATTAGCAACCCTGGTGAGAACCTCAGGCTTGGGACTGCTCCCAGGTGAACAGATGGCCCCCGAAAGGGGACACGGGTCACAGGCTCTCGACAGCAACTCACTACTGGAACATTCCCAACAAGACAGGATCCCAGGCATACAAAAAGAAAGATGCCCGCAAAGGGTGGGGCACCGCCCCTGCGCTGGCCACGCGCCTTCAGGAGGCAAAGGAGCCACGCAGACAGGACGCCACCAGGAAGCGCTACAGGGACCCCTCGCAGCACTAGCTGTGAGCAGGCAGAGCCTCCCGCAAGCCCCACCCCCCGCCCCGGCCCACAGGCCTGGGGGAGTGGGGTCCCAGTCCCATCTCGTACCAGACACAGAGATACCAGAGCCTGGCGGGGGCCCGCCTGAGAACTGGTCTCCACAGGGCTGGGCTCGTACCTTCACTAGCAGGAGCAGGGGCCGGAGCCTCGGCCCAGGCCTCCCACCCTCCCAGCAGATCCGGGTGGCTGGCCGAGGCGGTCATCTTGCTGGGCTCTGCTGGTATATCCCCTGGAAAGATAGCAACACTGTCTGGGGCGCCCCCTGGTCGGGGCAGGCAGTCACAAGCCCCCTCTCTGGGAGGCTGGGAGGGCACCCTCTGTCCCCCCTCACGTGTGAGCAGCAGGCTGGGAACAGAGCAGCCCCCGAGGCACTCCTAGCCGACCCCCAGGGTCCCCAGGGAGCTGCACTGGGCTCGGTCCACACCGACCGGCTTCTTGCTTCCTCGGGGTCTCGAGGACACATCATGTGGTCACTGAACTTGCCAACTGGACAATGGGGTCAGCAGCTCACAGAGCAACGACAATAGGTCTTCAAAGGGCTCCCCACCCTGTGGCCACATGTCCTCCCAGATGTGTGCTGATGCCCCCAGAATCTGCCTTCACCAGTCCCCTGAGGCCCCGCCCCGTGCACGGGCTGGACACCGCAGGCTGTCACCTTCCCAGGAGAGAGGGGAGCTGTGGCAACCCAGGGTCCACAGCAAGGGATGTCGCTGCCCACCCTCCAGGCCTCGTCCTTGGCACTTACCCAGGTGCAGGAAGTCGGTGCTGCAGGCTGGGGGCGGGGCGCTGTGGGTGGAGGGGAAAGAGGTGGGAGCAGCAGGAGGTTCTGGATTAAGAAATTCGCCAAAGAGGTCGGGCTTGGAGCAGGGCTGGGTGTCTGGACCAGATGGCAGGAGGAGAGGATCAAATGGGTCGGCTGCAGAAGGACACCCAAAAAGCAGGCGGAGGTGAGGCTGTGCGTGAGTGCCTTTGGCCCAAAACATCAGGCACGAGGCTAAGTCCCAGCCAGCGCAATGGCCCCTCAGACCCAGGCTGAGGCCACAGCATCCTCTGTTAAGAAGGCACCGAACAGCCTGATGCCCTCGCCTTAGACTTTTCTTGGAGAGGCAGCCCGTGGGGGAAGGGCTGGCAGTTCCTGGGATGGACGGGAGTGTCGGAGGGGCCTCGGGAATCTGACCCTCAGAGCAGCCGCCTCGGGCCATCACGCCCTGGGCTGCCCCGCCCCCCCCCCCCACCCAACCCCCGAGTGGGTGGCCGAGGGGCAGGGCACTGAGCTCCTCCCAGGTAATTTTGATGGCGAGGCCAGACAACTAAAGCCTTAGTATCCTCTACTCCCCACGGGACGGATCCACGTACCGGCCACGGCCGGCCCTTCTCGGGGTGGGCTCTGTGCACTCAGGGGCGGAGCCGGGCTTGTGAAGAGCAGGGGGGCATCGCCGCCCAGCAGGTCGCCCGGGGGGACTTCCGGGGCAGTGTCAGGCGCCCCCAGGAGGCGGCTGAGCAGGTCGGCGTTACTGGGGACCGCCCCGCAGGCCTGCACTGGGGGTGCCGGCCCCGTCCCAGAGTGCAGTCCCAGGAGGTCGACGCTGTCCTCCTGCGACGCAGGCTCGCGTGGCGTGGCCGGTGTGGCCGCGTCAAAAATCGACTCTTGCTCTTGCGCCCTCCCCGCTGGGCCCGGTGTGTCCTCCTCAGCTGCGTCCCTGCTCTCGGCTGACAGCGTGGCCACCTCCTCGTCGGACAGCTCACTCCCGCCCGCGTCCGCGGCCGGGGCTGGCACACTCTCCTTGGCGACATTGCTTTCTGGGCCCGTCTCTGTGTCTTTCTCCTCTGAAAAGAAAACCACAGGCTGCCGTGGCCGGAAGGCAGGGCACACGGGACGGCAGGGTGAGGCCACGTCAGAAGCCCAGGAGCGGGGCGGGGACCGCGGGGGGGGGGGGGGGGGGTCTGGAAATAGCCGCGTGCACCCTGCCAGATGCCTCTGGGTGCCCCGCACCCACCGTGCCAGTCCAGCGTGTGGAGGAAGTGGCTGGTGTCTGTGCCGCTGCTCTGTGGTGAATCAGACTCCGTGGGCTCGGCATCGGGAGACCCCGCCTCGGCGTCATACTGAGCGGTGGAGCCGGGCTGCCTGGGGAGCTCTGGCTTCCCTGCCGGGGCGGAGGTGCGTCAGGAACCCCGCCCACAGGGCCGGCCGCCCCATTCCAAACCCCCGGGAGCCCTGCACCGGCGAACCACAGAGGGCCCGGTCGGCTCAGACGCGCACACCACACGTGCAGACACCCCCGCCTCTCAGGGACACAGCTATCCTCGTCAGGAGGACGGAAAGCACGCGGACCGAGGACTCAGAGACCACCGTGCCGGAGTCAGCAGCCGAGACCACGGGCCCGGCCGCTGAAGGACCGCCGGTACCCGTACCGCCCGCGGGTGCTGAGCACAGCCTGGACTTCTCCCAGGTACATTTAAAACGATGCACGTCCAGAAAACTAACCCTCCCTCAACGAGCAAGCGACTCAAACCTGCCCCTCCCAGCGGGGCCGTGATGACTCCTCGGGCAGGGCTGCCTAGGGCCCCGGGGGGTCTGGGAGCAGCCGTGGCTGCGTGAGTCCCCCCATGTCGGACGTTCAGGCTGCCGTCGGGGAGGGTCCCAGGTGGGGGCTCTGGGCCTCCCCACGCCGTGCCCGCAGCCTGACACGGGGATGGGGCAGGCCCGGCCCCTCAGGATTTCTCGAGGCTGCAGGTGTCCAAACGGCATCCCTGACCGTGTGTTTGGAAAACAAGGATCTCACCAAATTTAGACAGAATATCTTGCTGCTCCTCTCGGCTGGAAAACAGGATTTTGGGGTTTAGCCCCCTCATGCTGGCGCTCTCCCAGGGGGGGGGCCTCCCGGCTGGGCCTGTCTCTGGGCTCCACCTCCACCTCTAGGTTCACTTGGAATAAATCTGGGTACTTCTCCTGAATGTCACACGCGTCCAGATCATACCTGCAGTTGAAGGCCAGATGCCAGTTTAAGAAGACCTTCATGGGTCAGTCGCTCCACATTCACCAGAAAGTGAGCACAGAAAGGCCCGTGTGCTCACCCCTCAGGTCCCGGGGTCCAGCTCGCGCACTGTAGGGATCTTAAACGCGTGTTTCCGTGACACAAGGCTGTCCACCCTGGCAAAATCCCCCAACAGTTAACAGGTGCCAGTAAACAAGCCCTCGGGAGCGCCTGCAGAGCGGGGAGGGTGGCGAGGGAAAGGCACGCGGGGCTCACGGCCAGTGGGAGGGGTGCTCCCGTGGGCTCTGTGGCTGCCAGGTCACTGAACTCCTGTGGGCTCTGTGTCTCTCTAGGGAACTCCGGCCTCTCTCTCCGTACTCCGAGAGACTGTGACTGACCGCGTTTCCATCGAGCGCGTGGGGGAGCCCTGGTCTCCAGCTGGGCAGCAGGCCCCCAGCTCCGTCTGACATCACCAGGCACCCACGTGCACGGCCGACGGTCCAACTTGATCAAAACAACACGATGACAACACCCCACGGGACACGGGAGAGGGCGGAGGGAGGGGCCCCGTGGTCCTCTGCGGCATCCGTTGACACCTACGGCCCCAAACGAAACACAGCCACCGGGCAGAAGGACCGTGGACACGAGGGCAATGTGGTCGGTTTGGGTGCAAAACCCGTGGCAGACTTTAAGTCTTACTCCCATGGAACAAACTAAGCAAGCAGGTGGGACGCTGACCCTTCCCACCTTGGCGTGAGGGGAGGCAGCACAGCGGCGTGGCAGTGCTGGCGGGGACAGCCCTGCCCCGAAGACACCACTCCTCCTGCGGGAGCCACGTGGGCGCAGGAGACCGGCCGCAGCGCCCTCTGTCCACTCGTCCGCTTGTCCTGGTCCGCCCCCCCCGCCACGCACGCTTCCTTCCTCTCTAAGTCGGGCCACGACAAGGAGACGTGGGCCACCGTGCGGCCAGGCAGGAGCAGCTAGTGTGGAGACCGCAGTGGTGAGCCCGAGGCAGTGATGCCAGCAAGGACCAGGGGAGACCTAGACCCCCAGCCACGAGGAAGGGAAGAAGGAGCGAGGTGGGGGCCCCACAAAGAAGAACACGACTTCTGCAGGCTCAGCTCCTGGGGTAACAGGGCCTTGCGGGCAGCTCTGGATGCCACACTGGTGGCCACCCCATCTCTCCACCTCCCCACCCTGGCTGGCCCCCGGAGACGACCTCAGGCCTGGGGCCTGCCCTGCCCACACAGCAGGCCAGTGAGGGAACAATGAGGGTCTGTGAGCAGGGCCATGACCCCCAGGGACCCTGCTCTTCAGGAGGCACGGGTCAGCCCCGGGGCCCGACATGCTCGCTGACTCGTGTCCTGCCCCCTCAAGCACACCGGGGACCCTCCGTCAGTCACAGGGGCATCCTCGAGGACAGACCCAGACCCAGTCAGGCGTTATCTGACAGTGGGTCCACTAACACCATTCCAAATTCTTTCCCCAAACGGTCCTGCTTCAGACAGCCTCTCTGCAAAATGAATGCTGCCCACAGAAGACACACACCTTCCTGCACCAACCAGACGACTTGAGAATGCTCTCCTTATTTATTTTTGGAAGCACAACACACACAGTGAGGCACAGATCCGAGTGCAGCTCAGTGAAGCTCTGTGTCCGAATACCAGGACTGTCCAGTCTCCAAGGAGGTCCCTACGCCTCTCCACCCTCAGAGGGAGCCACTCCCTGGTCCCCCGGCACCCAGAGCGGCACCCAGAGTGTCAGAGCCGACTCCTCCCCAGAAGGGGGGCGGGTCCTAGTACTCCCCTGTTCGCTGGGTAGGAAACAGGCACAGGACGTGGGCTGCAGCAGGCTGAGGTTTCCAGAGACCCCCTCCGCTCCCCTCACCCTGGAGTGGCACCTGTGTGTGCGTGTGGGCGTGTCTGCGTGTCTGCGTGCGAGACAAAGGGGAAAACACGAGCTGCAACCAGGATGCCCACTGTGCAGACCGTCCAACTGCCTGAACGCCCCTGCCCCCATTAGAAGCCCTGACGCCCGCCGCGCGCTGGGGGCAGGTCAGAGAGCACAACAAACTATATAGAGCCCTGGATGAGGCAAGAGAATCACCCCCGACTGCACGCGCTTCTGTTCTCGTCTCTCACCCCAGACGACGACCTTCTCTCAACGCCCTCTGCCTTCCGTGCGGAGCACAGCGTCAGGGACCCCACGTGTGGAAGAGCAACACACACCTGTTCACCTGGCTGTCCCACATCCGGTGCGCGAACGGCTGCTGCGTTCTAACAGGAACTGCACCGGGCTAGTCCCCAGCCAGAGGCGCACAGCGGCAGCCACCGTGGCCCCCAAATGAGGGGCCACACATTGGACGTCGGGCCACGCTCAGAGTGGGGGCAAGACCCGAGACTGGAGCTCAGTGCAGCGACCCAGCCACGCACGAACCACGCCACTCTGCCCGTGTCCAGTGCGTGGAGTTCATTGCTGCGGGGTGCACAGCGGGGCGGGGAGGCACCGTGCACCTGACTGTCCTGACCCCTCCCCACGTGAGACACCACGTACTTTGCAAATTTCACGGTAGCTGCGTTCCGAGGCACAAACCCGGTGTGGAACTGGACCTGGAACATCTTCATGGACGCCACCTGCAGAGGGGACACAGACAGGGGACCCTGAAGCCGGGAAGGGGACCCAGACAGGGGACCCTGGAGCTGGGGAGGGGACACCAGACCCTCAGGTTGCAGACAGACACTTCACAGTTCCTGGGCTCTGAGAATCCGGTGCACGCCTCCAGGTGCTGTGGCCACACGGACGGTGGGACAGCAGCCTCTCAAGGGGCTCCTCGGGTCTGTGACGGGGCAGCCCCAGCGCCGCAGCCCAGACTCCCCGCGCAGACGGCGCCCCGCAATGGGGCCCTCGGGGAACTCGGGTGTTCCGAGCTCACGGCCCCTCTGCCTCGTGCCCCACAGGCTGACGGCCCAGGGGGCCCGAGCCCCCGCGCACCTTGGCCTGAAGTCTTCCACCCAGCGTGGACCTCGCGTGGTAGATTATGATGAGCACGTCTCCCTGCACGGTTATGCCCAGGGGAATGACTGCCTTGCCATCCTCGATTTTAAAATCCCTGAAGAACAGGACGAGAAAAGGTTCACTTCCGCCAAAAAGACAGCTTGCCAGCCAAGAACAGCCAAGGGAGCGTGGGGCGTGAGCCCCGAGCTCCCCTAAAGCACCAACACTCCGAGCCACACCTTCTTCTGCTACTGGGCCCTTCTGGGAGCGGGCAGCGCTGAAACGGACTTCCGGGGAGCTGGCCCTCAGCGCGCTGGCCCGGACGCGCCCGCCCCGGCCGCCGCCTGCGCCCGCTCCCGGGGGTTCCCAGAGGAAGGAGGGGCCGGGAGAGCCCCGCGCTCACCGCATCTTGTCGTACTCCTGAGACGTGGTGGTGACTCGCTCGTCCCCCACATACACCTCGCAGAAGGGCCTACAGCCGTTTCTCTGCTTGCTGAACAGAGGCACGGGCGTCATGACCACGGCTTTCACCAGGATGGGCTTGCTGTGGGGCGTGATGGGCTCCTCGGCCACCATGTCACACACGTACTCAATGTACCTGCGGGGGCCGGAGGCACACCTTGTCCCACACGTGCTCGCCACACGTGCTGCACCCCCGGGGCTCTGGTCTGCTCGCCACACTTTTTTCCAACAGATGCGAGGATTTAATGCTATGTTCAACTTTCACCTCATAAATTTTATATATTTTCATTGGTTTTAAAATATTTTTAAGCTCTCCCTGAGATTTTTGACTCACGGGTAATTTACCAGTGGGTTAATTTCAAAACATTTAGGGATTCTTCCAGTTTTCTTTGTTATCAATTTCTTTCTTTTTTCTTTTCTCTTTTTCTCTCTAAGATTTCTTTAATTTCTTACGGTAACGCCTAAACCCCCAACGGGGCTCAAACTCACGACCCCAAGCAAGAGTTGTGTGCTCACGACTGAGCAAGCCAAGTGCCCCAATCTGTTACCAATACCTAGCGTAATTCTATTATAAACACAGTTTGTGAGTTTGCCGCAGTTTAATGGCCAGAACATCTTTCCCACTGAATGGCCCATGACCACTCAAAAGACCTTGTCTTTTCCAGTTGCTGGGTAGAAGGTTCTCGAGAGATCATCCAGCTGGTTGCCGGCGACGTTCCGTTCCAAACCGACCATCCGTGTACTAGTTGCATCCGCCGAGGTGGGAACGCCGATGCCACGGTGAACACCCATCTCCGTCAACGCGGTTTTCGGCTCTGCAAGCTTGATTTCTGCTCTCAGGACACTCGCGCCTTCAACTCTCCCGGGTGGTTTTCTCGGTGCCCCCGAGGTGCGCACACCAGGCGTGTGTCCCTGCCCTTGTGTGACCCCGTCCCCTCGAGATGGGGAAGGAGTGGTGACTGGCTTCCCAGCAGAGGGAGAGAAGGGAGGCCGCTTCTGAGCGCAAGGCTCACACTGCATTGCGCTAGCATATCTGTGCAGGGGACTCGTCCCCACGCCACAGGAGACCCGGACGCCCACACCACATCTCTGTCCACACGAGTGAGTCCCGTCAACACCCTGAGCGAGCTTGGACATGGGCTGGAGGAGGAAGCAGCAGACGTTCTCTGCGAGGTTCGTGCCACAGCACAGCCTGGCCGCATGGCCGCACCCCGATGGCAGACTTGGGAGGTGCAAGCCGGGCCGGGACCCCCTGACCTGCAGAGGCAGAGGGCGCGTGCGGACGGCTGAAGCCGCCGGGCCGGTGGCGAGGAATCAGGCGGCAGCTGTACGGCCACCCTTCCCTGTCCTGACGGCAGAGGCGGGGCCCCCGCAGCCAGTGCACCGCTGGTCCTGCTTGTATCCGGTCAGACAGTCCCCGAGGCTGGCACACACAGACCCTTCACGCTCGGCTCCTGCTGCGGCCGTGTTCCAGTCACCATCTTGCTGGCTGTTCTCTGTTGTTGACTTCTTCGTTGGTCTTTTCTTGAGGCGAGTGAGCATTTTTTCTAATCCGTTTATTCCCTCTGCTGACCTGCTGACTCCAGTTTGTGAAACCGTCTGTCCTGGCTGCCCCGGGAGTCCGACGAGGACAGCAGCGTGGTCTGTGCCTTCTCCCTCTGGTGACCTCAAGACCTCTGCGTGTGGTCTCCAGCGGACGGAGCGCGCTGAGCCTGAGTCGGCTTCCCGCCTGCCGGTTTTGCACCCTCTGACCTCTGGACGTTTGGCGACTCATTAATTCGGGGAACTTCTCGGCTACTGCTTCTGCACGTTGCCTTCCTGCTCTGCCTCCCGCAGCCACTCGACACGGCCTGGCAGGCCCGGCTGCTCAGCCCCTCATCCGTGGTCTGTCTTTGGGCTCTGGCCTCCGTGACGCCACCTGTCCTACCTTCCAGAGGCCAAGGCTCCTCCCTCAGCTGCCAGGACACAGCCTTTCTCAGGTCCAGAACTTGCGTTCGACTTCTTACAGTTCCCATCTCTGAAGTGACCACGTACTCCTGTGTCTTACCCATCTGCTTCCTCGGTACCCTCAACACATTAAACACTTGCTTTAAATTCCCGTCAGATACTTTCGGGCCTTGTCCCGAAGCCACTCAGACTCCCGCCTGTCCCACAGGGGGACACCCTGTGTCCCTGCGGAAGCCAGCCAAGATTCAGGAGGGCACAGGCTCCCCCAGGTTGCGTGGCCTTGCCCACTTCTGCACAAGGGCCCTCAAGTCTCCCCACCTCTCAACACCCTCTGCTACGATCTGTCCGAGGGTGACACCTGTACGACGCCGCCAAGGTGGGACACCGGTACCTTTTGTGAGATGGCCAGATGCCCGGCGGGCAGCGCTTCATGCTGAACATGTACACGGCGGCCTCTGCGGTGCTGAAGAGCCGGCAGAAGCACAGGAAGGAGCAGACGGCCACAGCAGAGGCAGCTCTCCCGTCCTAGGACAAGCGGCACAGGCCAGGCTCGCGCGGCCGCAGCTGCAGGAAGGCAGGCTCCCTAATCCCATGCTTCCCCGCAGAACCACCACAGGGCCTCCCCCTGGCTGGGGACGTAGGAAGACACCCCTGCTGGGGCAAGAACTCAGAATCCAGAAAGATAAGGGCTCTTTAACAAAAAGCACATGATGGCCTGCCCCTCCAGCTGGACACTGCTCACCACCATGGTCCCCAAGCGGGCCTCACGCTCACCACCACCCCTCTGTACTCGCTCTCTTCATCATGCCTCCTGGGAGGACTTTTATCAACACCAGAATCGCAGCACTAACCTCTGGGGCCCATTGCGGCAAGCATCCCGCTTTCTGTGACACCCAGAAACCTAACCCTCACTGTGCAGGTGGGAAACTGGAAATTACTGTCCTCAGCCACGGTAAGGAGGGGCAGAGACGGGGGTCCTATGAGGCAGAGTGGCCTCAGGGCACAGGGAGATGACAGAGTGACACGCGGAGAGGCCCCTCATGTTCTGTAAAGAAGGGTATGGGGACCACCTGTGTGGGCTCACTGCCCATGCGCGACAGTCGGCCACCGCTCCCTCCAGGGTCTACGCCGAAACGACAGGGACCGTGCCAGGGCACCCGGGCCTGGGGCCACCGGCTGCGAACACCAGGACAGAACCCGCTCCTCACACGACCTGCCCCAAGTCCCAGTGCTAGCCCAGGACGTCCCAAATAGACCCTGGCTTTCAGGAAGCCAACAGGCAGCTGACGTTTGGTAGCACACTCGACACTGGACAAGGAGGCTTCCCCCTGCGAGTGGTCACTGCAGGTGACCCACGTCCTGCCAGGGCCTGGGCCGTTACTGGTTAAGGCCTGTAATTGTGCAGGCGAAAACAGCACTCTGCCTCAGCTCAGCTCAGCTCATCTTCACCAGCATTCAGGACACCCAGCCGCCCCACTGGTGGGTCATGAGCTTCCCCAAAGCAGGGATTACTCCCCCTGGTTTATGTTTTCTTCCCAGGTGCGCCCCCAACATCAAGGGCAGGGATGAGGCAGCCTCCCACTCACCACACAGTGCACAACACAGACGTTCTTGTGGTCCTGCCTGAGCCACGAGTGCATGTTCCTGCAAACGCTGTACAGGCTGCGAAGGTTCGGGGCCCGCCGGGCCGCCCAGCCACACTCGGAAACCTATGGGCAGAGGGCTCGGCTCGGCCTGGGTTCCCTGCACCAGTTGGGGGTGCAAGCACAGGGAGCCCCACCACGGGCGCCCACTCTGGACAAACGCTGCCTCACGCACGCCTCCCTCCCTCCCTTGCCCACGGACGTCTGCAGGCCTCCTGCCCCTGAGTTTTGTGCTCCATAATATGTACCAAGCTTTGCAGACTTGGCAAAAAAGAATGGAGAACCTGTCCTTTCCCATGCTCGGGTCAGGAAACCACACCTGTGTCCCATGTGTGGCCTCACATGTGCCTCACTGGCAAGGAACAGTGAGGCATCACTGATTTTTGGCCATCCTTAGGTGACCGTCACAGTTCACGTTCTGGAGTCTTCCTCGAGAATAGCCCTGCCCCCGCGGCCTGCTGCACATGGGCCCCGAGTCAACGTACCCCAGCCCCCCAGCGCCAGGGCCCTGGGCTCCGCTGGCTGCCACAGCTGCCGCTGGGGACTGTCAGAGGCCAGGCCGCGGCCACAGCTGGGTGTGAGGGCCAACAGTAAGAGAACCGCACGCAGTGAAGGCAAGCGCCCAGGCCACCCACCCGGTTATGAAACTTGGAGGGCCGATACGTCCTTGGGGAGAGGTTGTAGACCGCATAATGTCCTGGGTGCTTGGAGTCCAAAAACAACCGGACGTCTTCTATGTTGTTCTTGATAGCCGACTCCACGCCTTCTGCTGGGAATGACATCACTGAAAGAGAGCAGCCCACGTCAGCCACAACGGGGCGGGACACGTGGCCTCTGTGTGGCAGCCTCACCGGCCACTGGCAAGACAGCTGGCCACCCAGGCCCCTGCTCCTCACCCGCCGCACCCCCCTCCCCCAGCTGCTGACTGAGGAGTACAGGGCGTGTCAAGAATGGAGGGAGCACAGACCCCCACCCCCTCCAATGCCTGCCATTTACAAGCAAGACCCTCTGGGACCTCCAGACAGTGCCTCTGGGACAGAAGTTCAGTCAGAGGGCCTGCCACAGAGCAGCGTCTCCAAGGGTCGAGATTTGGGTGTGGGTTTGGTCGGGAGACCCAAGTTTCAAATGTGCCTTGCATCATTCCCCTTATGACCTCAGAGTTCCAGGAAGTTCCAGACCAGGGGGAGAAACTGGGTCGACACTGGCACCATCCACTGCAGGTGCCCCAGGCCACATCCTGCACACTCTGCCTGACACTGAAGCAAGGGATATGCTGGAGGCCAGCGTCCCACGAGTTGTCCTCAAGAGGGAATGAGAAGCATGTCCTATGGTCAACAGTGACAAACATACCAGCAATTCTGGATGTGATGTAAGATATGTCCAAGTCTCCCTTCGCGTAACTGGAATTAGAAAGAAGAGCGCTTGGTTAATCCCAGAAATTTCTACAGTTAAGTCACAAGAGCTTAAACTGGAGCAGGTCCTGGAGAGGCTGTGGGGGATCTCGCCGTTCAGGCCGTAGCTCACGGGAAACGTTGTGTGCGCATGTGTGTATGTATACGTGTGAGTGTGCTCCAGCCGTGTGCATGGAGCTAACGTCTAAGAGACGGAGAGGCAGAGACCCGGTGGAAACCTACTGCGCTTCTATTCTGAAGAGGCGTGACTGCAGGGGCTGGCTGTAAAAGGAGACAGTAACAAAAACGGAAGAGAGTTTTTTTGGCCCAGCACATCATGTCTGGCTCACGAGAAAAAGTTACAAGGCCCACCTAATGGCAAAAACACAGTTTCAAGAGACAGAGAAAGCATCAGAACCAGACATGGCAGGGACGCTGGAACTGTCAGACCAGGAACTTAACCAACTATGACTAATATGCTAAGGGCTCTAACTGATAAAGTAGACAGTAAGTAAGAACAGAGATAAAAATTCTAAGAAAGAACCAAAGAGAAATGCCGGAGATACAAAACGCTGTGGCAGAAATAACACAGGCTTTGATGGGCTGATTAGGCTGAACATGGCCGAGGAAAAAGTCTCTGAGCTAGAGGATCTATCAATAGAATGCTTAAAAAATGAAAAGCAAAGAGAACAAAGACTGAAAAAACCCAGAACAAAATCACCGGCAACGTGGAACCACAAAAGGTGTATCGTACATTTAACGGGAACACCAGAAGGAGAAAAGAGAGCAGGTACAGAAGAAAGGTCTGAAACAACAAGGACCGAGAATTTCCCTCAAATCATGTCAGACGCGAAACCACGATCCAGGAAGCTCAGAGAACACCAGGCAGGATAAATACCGAGTCACCTACACTCAGGCATATCATCTTCAAACTGCAAAAAACCAAAGGAAAAAAAACGTGGAAAGGGGACAGAGGGATAAAACATCTTACCTGCACAGAAACAAAGACAGGAAGTGCACCTGTCTGCTCTCCAGAAGCCACGTGAGTAAGGACACAGTGAAATATTTAGTATTGAGAGAAACACCCACCAGCCCAGAACTCCGTCCCCTGGGAATCACCCTCCAGAGGTGACTCAAACACTGGGAGAAAGTGCTGCCAGGAGACGTGCCTGGAAGGAAATGCTCTTCAAAGAGAAGGAGAATGATTCGGTCAGAAACGGGGTCTACACAAAAGAACAAAAGAAGTGACAGTGAAACGAACACTTTTATGTTTCTTGCTCTTGATGGAGTCAGGAGAAAACTGCTTGTTCGAACTCGTCACGGCAACGCCATGCCCACCTGTGCACTTTCCCCATCGACGACGCGCATACTCGCGTGCGTTTGTGCGGGTAAAGTGAATGCTAGCACGAGCACAGCGATGGGGCGCAGCGCCACCGTGGGGTGACAGAGGGTTGGGGGGCTGGTGCGGGCTGCCTGTGTAGACGTGGGTCAGCTGTAAACATGTACTGCAAACTCCAGAGCAACTAGTAAAAAAGCTGTTACTTTTTTTAAAAATAAGGATAACTGATATGGTAAGAAAGGAGAGAGAAAGGGACCCTATGAGATGCCCAGTTAAAGCCACAGAAGGCCGGGCAATGAGCAGGAAATGGAGCAGACATGGTAGGCGCCCACCCAGGACACCAAGAATCCATGTGACTATCAGTCAGAAGACACAGACGGTCACAGTGGACCAGACAAGACTCAAGTACGTGATGCCTACAAAATAATAATGCAGCTGAGCATCTCCTAATAGTTTATTCATGGTTTGGCCACTGTTCGTCGCCTCTGTGCTTTTTTTCGCTACTAGTTTGCATAACTCACTGCACGTAACAGATACCATTCTTTTGTCAGTTATGTGGTTTAAACGCATTTACTCCCAGTCACTGCCATAGCTTTTTGGAAATTTGTTTTTTAGTTTTTTTTTTTTTTTAACGTTTATTTATTTTTGAGAGAGAGAGAGAGAGAGAGAGCATGAACGGGGTGGGTCAGAGAGAGAGGGAGACACAGAATCTGAAACAGGCTCCAGGCTCCGAGCTGTCGGCACAGAGCCCGACGCGGGGCCGTGACCTGAGCCAAAGTCGGACGCTTAGCCGACTGAGCCACCCAGGTGCCCCTATTTTTACTTTTTAAAAAAATGTTTATGTTTTGAGAAGGAGGGAGAGAGCACGTGCAAGCAAGTGAGCAAGGGAGGGACAGAGGGAGGCAGAGAATCCGAAGCAGGCGCTGTGCTCGGAGCCCAACGCGGGGCCCAATCCCACAAACCGTGATATGACCTGAGCTGAAATCAAGAGTCGGATATTTAACCGGATGACCCACCCAGGTGAAACTCTTTTTGGAAATTTAAAAGAAATGTGATTTTGAGGAATATTAGATTTTTATTTTAAGTTTATCATCATTCTTTCCACGGCTACATATTATGCAATTTTTGTTAGAGTTAAGAAATCTACCTTATTCCACTGTTATAAAAACGCTCCCTCTATATTTTTATTTTCCCTAAAAAACTGCTGTTGACAATTAGACCTTTTAATTAATCAGGATTAATGTATTTAGCTGTTACTGGATAAAGATCCAATTTTTTCATAGATACCTATGGCCTCAGCACCACTCGATAAGTATCCCGTGACTTTCTTCCAGACTTCTAGGTCTCATTAGTTTTACATGAGTCCCACACAGCTGGGTACTAGTTAGTGGTCTGCTCACTTCACCTACACCAGCACAGTACCCGTGTTTAAAGAAAAGTGACACAGAATGGGTTTGTCCCCTATTCTCATTAAAAAAAAATACTGCTGGCAATTCTGGGTAACTTACATACAAATTTTAAGATCAAAATCTGTAAAAACACCAGGATTTTTATTTATAGTGCAATGAATTTACAGACTGAGCGATACCATCTAAAAATTAGCTCTCCCGGAGCACGTGGGTGGCTCAGTTGAGTGTCCGACTTCGGCTCAGGTCATGATCTCACAGTTCATGGGTTCAAGCCCTGCATCAGTCTCTATGCTGACAGCTCAGAGCCTGCAGCCTGCTTCGGATTCTGTATGTCCCTCTGTCTCTGCCCCTCCCCCCGCTCGTGCCCTGTCTCTCAAAAATAAACATTAGAAAACATTAAAAAAAAAACCCTCTCTCAGGGGCGCCTGGGTGGCTCGGTCAGTTGAGCACCGATTTCTGATTTCGGCTCAGATCATGATCTTGAGGTTCGTGGCATAGAGCCCTGCGTCGAGCTCTGTGCCAATAGTGCAGAGCCTGCTTGGGACTCTCCTCCTCCCTCTTTGTCCCTCCCCCACTCGTGCGTGTGCACTCTCTCCCTCAAAATAAACACTTAAAAATAGAACGTACAATACCAGTAAAACAAAAACTTCAATCAGGCAGGTCACAGAAAGAGAAACACGTGCGAGCAGACGTGCACATCCACAGGCCCACAGGCCACACATGCTCCGGACCTGGGCCCCGGCCCCCGGGACACGGAGCGGCCGTGGGCACACGCTGGCTGCGTGTGCTGGGTCTGTGTGCACAGGAAGGCCCTCCCCTCCAGGGAGAGGCCTCCCAGGACTCCTGGGCCCACGCGCCCTCTGAAAGGGCTCTGGCTGGACCAGAGAGGGGCTGGGCTGTTCAATGGCCCCGGAGAGTCAGTTAATGCCCGACGCCACCTGCACCGAGGCCTTTCTTAACTGGGCCCTCCTGTGGCACACGGAGCTGTGCGGTGGCCACAGACCCCACAGGGGACCCAAACGGAGAACTCCTTTGGTGGACACGGCTGGCGGGCCCGGTGAGGGACAGAGCATGGCTGCCCGGCCCTGGTGGTCACGCGCACAGACGTCACCGTTACTGGTCACATCTGAGGAAAGGGCCAGCACCAGCGTCTTCTGCCATTCCCCCCTCCGAGGCTCCGGCTGTCTGCGTGCTGGCTAGACAGACGGCCCGTCAGGGTCAGCCTCGGGTTTGTCTGCTTCACCGTAAGCTCCCGAGTCCGTCGGTATCCGAGGCGTCTGCAGCCCGGGCGGAAGACAGTTACGCAGGCCGAGCCGCCCACCCTGAGAGGCCTGCTTGCAAGTTGGTCCTCGGCTGTGGCTGCCGGTTCAGGAGGGTCCTCGCTGTTCCCAGAACTGGCAGGAGTGGCCCCTGTGCCCAGACTGCTTGCACCAAGACGTGATTATGCTCACACCTGCTTTCCCTCTAGAGTCCGGAGGCTGGTGTGTGCTCAGCGGAGGGGGCCCGAGAGCAGCTGCAACCCACACCCTGGGTGACAACGCTTCACCTGTGCTGCAGCGGCTCGGGCGGGGAAATCAAGCGCCTCCCACGTGACGCCACGGCCAAGGACTCGGGAAGCCCCGCCTGTTCCCCCACACTTTGTGCTGCGAGCCTTTTCCCAGCGCTGACACGCTGACCCGCGTCCTATCTCTGAGGAAAATCCCAGCTGTGAGGACGACTCCGCGCCCGGTCTTGGGTGTCCTTCGGCAAACCTTCCCCCCGGGGATGGTCCCGGGACCCTGACACGTATCCTTTTTCTCTTGTTCTAGAACCCTTTGATCCCGAGGACACCGGGCGATACCGTTTCATCCTCGTCTGCGCTCCGATCTCACCATCGCACCGGGATGACCCCGAGCAGCCTCCCAGACTTGTGCGCCCGCGCCCCGAGGCACATCCGCTAACATCCCCAGGCCGCCACCCCGACCGCATTCTGCTTGTGCCGCCGGTCGGAGGTGCGCCGTTAGGGTTATTACTTTTTGTTAATATTCCACTTGAAGGTATAAGATAGCTGCACAAACCCAGAGTCAGTCGCAACAACAGCTAAATCCGGAAGCGAACCACCACCACCTCTAGCCTGACACGCAACGGGGGCCCCTGGGGTGCAGCCGGTGGAGCGTGCGACTCTCGATTTCAGCTCAAGTCGTGATCGCATCGTGAGTTCAAGCCCCATGTGGGCCGATAGCAGGGAGCCTGCCTGGGCTTCTCTCCCTCTCTGCCCCTGCCCTGCTCACACGCTTACTCTCAAAATTAAAAAATGTTAAAAGAAAAACACACACACAAGCAACGATTTTACGTTCCTTCGTTTCTCAAAACTGCTTTTAAGAGCGGTGCACGAGTGCACGAGCATGTGGCACCAAGCCCTCCCCCTCCCCCCTCCCAGCCCTGGCTTCTCGGGGCGCCGGCAACCTGGTCGCACAGCAGGCCACGGGCACCCAGCCCCCGCACCCACCCTGGAGAGGCTGGCAGCCGAGGCCCGTCTGCTCTCTCCCTGCACCTCAGCAGAGAGGCTGTGAAATGTTGGACCCGCCTCACGCCTGAGGCCCAGCAAGAAACAGGGCTTCCGCACGGCTGGTGCGCCTTTTTCGGAGAGACTTGAGAAGTTTCTCCCGCGTTCTGGAACCTCCCGCTCATCGTCGTCAGGGGCTATGGCTCCAGAGCCCTCCGGTCCCAGAAGCCAGCCCCAAGACCCCTGCAACGTCACCTGCCGGGATGAGACCTGCCGTCCGCCCTGCCGGTGCTGCGGCCGCACGACATGCAGAGGATGACGGCCCGTGGGGTGAGCCACGTGGAGGGGCCCACGACATGGCGGCACCGTGCGAGGTCGCCCCTCATCGGAGGCGCGAGTGGAGAAGCGCCGCAGACGGCAGGCGAGCCTACAGGCCACGGGCGTCCCCACCTGTCCTGTCTGGGCCCCCCAACCAGAATGTGAGCCACAGCAGCCGGACCGCTCCAGACCCCAGGGACAGACCCGGAGAGCTCCTTCGACAAGGCGTGGCCCGGGACACTGATCCACAGCCAGTAGAAATCGGGTTTCTCATCGTTACATAAAGTCACATCAGAGACTGCGTGCGCGCTGCTATCTAACACAGTGCTCACACGTGCAACACTCACACGGGTGCGCGCGTGCTCACGCAACGTGTGTGCGACTTTACCTGTGTTGTCTGCGGCTGGTGTGTGCGCACACACAAGAACAGGGAAAGCAGAGGAGCCTCCACGCAATCAGACACACGTGGTAACTACAGAGAACGAGGGTCCCGACCCCCGGCCTGAGAACCAGCTCCCACGGATCATCCCCTGAAACCATCGGCACAGAGAAGCAGAGCCTCACGTGGACGCTGACATCCCTGAGCTGGCCTGCGGGGGCGGGGGCGGGGGGGGGGGGGGGGTGGGCGTGCTGGAGACCCGGGCCTGTGAGGCTCCCACGGAGCTCCCTAGGCATAGTGGAGATGCCTCCGGAGGACCTGGCAAACGCAGGCCATGTGTGCTGGCCACAAGGGCCTCGGGCCGGTGTCCAGGGTGACAGGGTAGCCCCCGATTGTGCACATGCGCACTCCCCTCAACAACCTGCTCACAAAGCGACTTGATTTACCCACACGCTCAAACCCAAGCGGCCCGAGTGACTCAACATTTTAGCTCAGTGGGCCTGCGGTCGTGAGGTGTCCTGGGCCCCTCCACTGTCCCCCTTGCTCCACGCCACGGAGAAGAAACCACACAAATGCGAGGGGCACTGTCCCGGTGCAAGGGAGGCGCTGAGGCTGGCGGCTCAGGTGCTCCATGGAAAAGACCTCCCGGGGGCGAGGGTGGCAGGGCCCCGTGGCTTCGGGCACTCCCGTGTGCCCCTCCGCGGCAGGGGTGGGAACGGGTGGCCGAGGCACCCCCATCAGGCAGCGCCACCCCCCTGCCTGGGCCCACGAGGCTGATGGCATCACACGCTCACCAGCAGCCTCAAGTGCAGGTCCTGCCAGGTCTGGAGGCGGGACAGAGCCCAAAGGTCGGGAAACCCCTACTACAAAGAGACCACGTGCTGTCACTGTCATCTAAACGCCGTGCCCACGTGCCCTCACTCACTTGGCAACGGACTGGATGACCTTGGAGGAGGTGTCCTTGATGTTTGTGAAGAGGCGCTCGGTGCCCCCCCCGCAGGATATCCAGGAGCCCGCCATAGGGCTGGTCGTACTCGGCAAGCGCCAGGCCTGGAAGCAAAGACAAGTCGGCTCAAGTCACAGCACAGCCTGGGGCTGGAGGCGGGGCCGCGAGGCGTAGGTGGGAGCCAGCTCCTGGGGAGACGGGAGAACCAGAACGGGCAGGGAGCCCTGCTTCCTGTCAAGCCCGACCATCAGCGCACAGTATCCGGGCACAGGAACGAAACCAGCCAAATGCTGCCTGAGCCTGGGGGGGAGCCCCGCCCTGCCCGGCACCCACGAAGTGCCTAGCCAGCTGCTCCGTCCCCAGGGCAGAAGCTGGGCCCCGTGAAGAGGAGCTGGTCCCTCTGGGCACACGTGGCCCTCCATTCCCGTCTCGGTGATGTCCCACCAGCCCACTCCCAGCATGCACTAACTCACGCTGAGGGGACCAGCGAAGGGGAGGCAGCCTGGCGGACACAGACACCACAGACGCTTAGAGGAGGAAAGGGTGGGGAAGGACGAGGGGGGAGAACACGGGGTGGGCCGTACAGGGGGGAGGCCTGGTCACCCCAAGCCAGGCCACAGGCCACATGGTAGACCTTGGGCATGCCTGGGGCACAATTCTATCTTTTGCAGGGACAGGGCTGCTGGCATAGAGCCCAGGCTCCTGACCATAGCTCCAAACGGGCACCTGCAGGACACGGCTGCCTGGATGAGAACAGGGTGGTAGCAAAAGAAGGCAGTCCCTGAAACCCCAGGGCCGCAACGGTGGGGTCATCAAAGGGGGCTCGGGTGGGAGACGTCGGTGTGAAGAGACGAGCATGATCTACGACTGCACCTGTGCCGCGGGGGCCTCTCTGGCAGCCTCTGTGCGTAAAGCGGCAGCACCAGCGGCCAGACGGCCGGCCCGCGGCTGGGACGAGGCTGGACGACATGGCCCACACGTGAGATGTTTCTGTTGGTTCGTCACTAGGCAGTAGCTGGCCCAGCCCTGGCCAGGCACCACCACTCGTGTGGTGTGAGCCCATGTGCGGCAGGGTCGTCCCTTGGGGCCTTGAGAAGCCCCCTCCCCCCCCCCCCACCGCCCCCCGCCATGGCAGATGAGGCAGCCCCACACACGGGACACTCAGGGAGGCACCCAGGGCCCACCGTGCATGGATATGGAGCGCCCAGGGCATGGGCCCTGCTGGCTGGCGGGGACAGCTGAAGGACCCAGGACTCCACGCCCCAAAGAATGAGAGGTGGGGGATGAGCATGGGGGCCTGTGGCAGAGAAGCACGTCCTGGCATGGCCTTCCAGAACTTTCCAAGGCATGGCCACACAGAGCTCAGGCTGAGGGCTTCTGTGGGGACATAGTTATGCCACTGCTGGGTACCCAACCCATCCTGATACACACTGGCCGAGGGGAGTAGAGGTCGCTCACCACACGTGACCTGAGCTATAGAAGGCCACCGGCCTCACCTCCACTGCTGCCAGAGCCGACCCTCTGCCACCCCCCGTCTGAGTCCCCGCTCGGAGCCCTCCAGCCCCCCAGATCCTACCATGGCCGCTCTATTCTCCACACCCTCCTTCTGATGCACTTGTCCTCCTGGTTACTCTCTGCCCTTCAAGGCACGCCCTCCTCTACACGCCAAGAAGTGACTTACAGAGCGGCTGTGGGCCTCCGAGGCGGAGTGAGCCACGCGGGTGGGTGGCCCGTGTGGCCACCGCCAGTTGTCACTCCATGCTAGAGGACCGGTACCGCCCTGATGGTGTCGGGAGAGGACAGCTGATGCTCACGCCTCTTCCCCTGTCCCCTGTGGTCCTGAGCGTGTCAGTTCCATTGAGTCCTGGCGGTTCCAGGGAATCTGAACCTGAGGGTGGTCCTGGGGGCCCTGAACACGTAGCCTGTCTCTTGCTGTCAGGTGCGCCGCACACAGCGGGAGCATGGTAACCCCAGGGGCAAACGGGGGGGGGGGGCACAAGGCAGGGGGCACTCACCTCCACTGTAGCCACCGCTGCTGGAGCCCCCGAGGTGGGGAGGCCCTCGAGATGGGACAGCATTCCCATAGCCCCCATTCTGCTCTAGGAGCTGCAATGATTCCAAATGCAAATAATCAATCTCCAGAGGCCGGGGCCAGGGTTCAGGTGGCTCCTCCCCAAACAGAAAACCTTCAGATGCTGGCACAAGGTGCCTGTGGGCCCCAGGTACGCTGGCCACCAAGTTAACCTAGCTCTCTCTACCTGACTTACTAAAACATCCAAGAGAACTTCCCGGACTCTGAACAGCCCAGCTGAACCAAAAGGCAGACCACACTGACAACTGACCTGCCCATGTGCTGTTCTGGAGCCGATGTGCTCGGGCACACACCTAACACAGAGGAGGCAGCCGTGAACCTGCCCAACTCTGCAAGTGCTCCCTGCACGCCCACCGCACGCCAAGGCTCCACGGCGACGCAGGGCAGATGGGGCGTGCGGACGGCAGACCCTCGGGGCTGAGGCATCTGTGTGGGGAGGTGCACCCAGACTCAGTCGGCTCGTGCCCTCTGGCTGCCACAGGAGCGGGGCAGTGGGCTGTGCACAGTGAGGCTCTTTCGCGAGCTGAGCCCGAGGGCAGTGTGGGGCTGGAGCCTCGAAGAGATTCGTGCAGCCCGGAGGCAAGGTGCACGGCGCAGACCTCCTGCTCAGCCCCCTTGGGGCGGCCTCAGCCTTCCTCAGCCTTCCTCAGTCTCAGGGAAGATGCAGTTTCTGCCGGTGACTTGTTTTATAAGTTACCCGGTAGTGTGCTTTAGGGTTTTTGGTGAAGCTTTACAAAATACGACCATCGAGGTGGAGTTTTACCACATTAAACTCAGGAAATGAGGTACACGTGCTATCGTTTCTACTGAACGTGACGACATCTTGCCTTTCTTAGTGACCTAGTAGGGAATCGGTATTAACATCCTACGAGTTCCTGAAAATAATACACATGCCACCAAGTGGTCGGCAACTACCACTGTTAGGCCACGTCTCCTCTTCGCAAATTCTCTACTTATCAATTTCTGGAAGAAACAGAACATCCCCTACCGTGACCCGATGCCTCCCACGACTCCCTGTAAACTAATGAATGCTGCTCGGTATCTCAGAGACTGTGTTGTTAAAGACGGGTAAATGACACCCGTTTTCCTTTTAAAGTTCCTTTTCACAGCATCCTATTGAACCACACAGCCGAACACTTCGTATGCCTCCACTCTTGGGTTTCAGACTCGATTCCTATTCCCCCTCTCGAGGGGCCCTGTCTGCTGCATGCGGCCCTGTGTGGCGGGCTGCCTTCCCGTGGGGAGGATGGCCTCGCTGCACACTCGGCCCCTACATAAGAGGTTTAAGGTTTGCACGCGTGGGGCACAGGTCTCAGAAGCACTAGCATCAGGACACGCGCAGCAGTGGACCCACCAGGAGCTGCGTCCATCCACGGGGACTCCCAGGGGCGCGCACGCAGGCAGGCCTGCCCACCGATCAGACACCTCCCCATGCCGCCCGGGGCCCCTGCTCGCCTTTGGGGACGAGCACGTTTTCTGCGGGGCTACGTGGCACTCTGGGCCGACCCGCTTTAGCGCCAGACTGCTCCGAGGCTGTCTCTGGACCGAACCCACTGCCCCCCCCCCCCCCCCCCCCCGGCACGTTCCGTGGCCTTCTCCCCCCTCACCCCGCTGTGACCTTCCGTGGCCTTCTCCTCACCCGTGCTCCTCTCCACCTCCCGCCCTGGCCCCTGGGATGCAGGGAACCAGCCCAGGAGGTTAAGCACTGAGCACCAGGGCCCCACGCCCGGTTTACTCCCCCGGCTCCTATGATCGGGTGGGACGTTTCCCCTGTCACCCCCGCCTGTGGAGGCTCCACGGCACTCGTGAGCCCCCTCGGGGAGCCGTGTCTCTTGCCCTAGAGCAGGTGCGGCCTCTCACGGAAACGTCCTGACAGCACCGGTCAAGGCCCCTACCTCAGTGATGGGCGACTTGGGGTTCACATTCCTGGCGGCTGCAATCTCCTGGAGCTGGTTGACCAGTTCTGTGATGGACAGCCGCTCCTCGGGGTTGACCTTCAGCGTAGCGCCTAGGGCAGAGGCAGGTGAGCTCAGGGCACGGTCTGGGGTCAGCAGTGCCCACCCTCCCGAGATCACAGGCCCGAGGCCCCTCATTTCACTTACAGCACTGATTTCGCTTACAAGCGAGAGAGGGAAACGTGACGAGAGAGCCACAGCGAAAACGGCACAAAGTTACCAGAACCGGCCACTCAAAGCACCGAGAATTCACAAGGGGGCTGAGCGCTAGGAAAAGCCCTGAGCAGAGCGGCCGCCACACAGCCGTGAGGGGCAGGGGACGGCCGGGGCCCTGGATGTGACACAGGTCCCCGCACGCGGGACTTACGGATGAGGTCATGGAACACAGAGTACTGGGTGTCATCAGGAGGGATTGAAAACTTCCCGTTGACTATTCTAAGCTTTGCTCCGTCTTCAAATGGGTGCTGCCTGAAGCACAGCAGGTACAAGATGCAGCCCAGGGCCTGCAGGGGACAGGGGGCGTGGTGGGGGTGGGGGCTAGGAGGGGGTGTGGGGGAGGGGGCTGAGAAGGCAGGGGAGGGGGTTGGAGGGAGGGGTTGAGAGGGTGGGGGAGGGGGCTGAGGAGGTGGGCTGGGGGCCCAGAGGGGGAGGGGGCTGAGAGGGGAGAGGAAGGGGTTGGGGGAGAAGGGGTTGAGAGGGAGTGGGGGGGGGAGGGGGAGGGGGCTGAGGAGGCGGGGGCTGAGGTGGGGACAGGGTTGAGGGGGGAGGGGGGAGGGGCTGGGGGCTGAGAGGGTGGGGGAGGGGGCGGGGCCCATCCAGCCAAAGGTCAAGGAGCTGGAGCCACACCCTGGTCTGAGTTCCAGGCACACCCAGCCCACTCTCTGCCCTCATCAGGCACAAACTATGGAGATGAGAGGAAGAACAGACAACAATCTTATTTTCTCAGCAAGAGGTCCTTTCAACGGGAAAAGTGCCCACATTCAGGCACTTGGGACCCAGCAGGGCAGCTCCAGAGACCACTAGGGCAGAAGGCAGGGAGCAGGCCTGCGGGTCCTGGGGGTCTGCCGCTGCCTGCTAGCCCTGTGGCCTCCGACGCGGGCACGCTCGTGGCCCAGACTGAGCAGGGCACTCGGGGCCCAGTGGAGGCCACACCCTCGGCACCCAACGTCAGTCCCCCCACTGACCGCCGTGTGTGCGTACGAGTGTCCCCCAGCCGACCGTGCTGAGGAGCACCTACTGGGGCGGAAAGGAGACGCGCGGTGAGTTTGACACCACAGGCTGCCGCTATCCCAAGAAAAGGCTCCAGCGTGCAAATCCTACCGATTCACACGTTTTAGACACGGTGAAGCCCGTCGGCACCCACGGCGGGGTCAGCACTGGAGGCGGCCCGGGAGGTCTGGGGCTGTCCCTGCTCGGAGAGGCCAGGGAAGGGGCAGGGTGCCTCCGCACCGGCGGGCGCAGCCCCGGGCCGCTCAGAGCTGCGCTCCCCAACTTCCGCACCCTGATGCTGGACGAAGGGGTCAGCGGACCCCAGGAGGAGCGCTACGCCACGCAGGAAGTGCCACAGGGTTTCAGAAAGGTGAAGGGAGCGGGGTCGCCTGGGCGTCGGGGCCCGGCCCTCACTCTGGCCACGGCCAGACCGGCAAAAAGACCCAAGGCTGGGACTGGTCAGGCTGCACGAAGCCCCGGCTGCTCTGAAGGGGCTCTGAGCAGGGGGAGCTCAGGCCCAGGCCTGCAGGCGGCAGACAGGTCCGGGCAGAAGGTGCCACCCCGGGACTCTGCAGCACTCGGACACTCCACCCAACTTATGCTCGGTTCCGCTCCACTAAGGGCAATCACGGTGGTTCTTGTGACAAGGAAAGGAGAAGAAAAAGGAGGGTGGCCACAGGGACGGGGAGCGGAGCGGGGAGGCCAGAACCCCCGTCCAGAGGCACGGCTGCCCGGGCACACAGCCGTGCCGCCTCACCCAAATGTCTTGCTTTTCGCCGATGGGGAAGTTCGAGTACAAGTCCACGATCTCTGGCGTCCTATACATGGGTGTGGTGTTCCTGGTGATCTGAAGGACAGACACAGACGTCTCAAAGGAAGGCCACTCGTGAGCACCACTTGTCCTGCGTCGATGTCGTGCTACTTCCCCAAATACCCCGCAGGACGTCTGTGAACGACGCTCACTTACACCCCGTTGCGTCCCACACAGACGGCAGGCTGCTCAACTCCCTCCTCACCCCCACTGCCGCCCGTCTCCCGAGCGCCTCTGGTGCTCCTGACGCAGCCACGCACGCCAAGCATTCGCTGCGGGTGTGGGTGTGAGGAGAAGCTCGTGTGGGTGTGAGGAGAAGCAGGTGTCACCCACAGGAAGTCTGTCCAGAGCCGTGAGCTGGGTCGCTCGTGTCTCTGAGAGGAAGTGCTATTCTAAAAGAAGCCTCCTGACGGGATCTTGTGGACAAAGAACCTTCTCCAACGGGAGAGAGAACTAAACCAAATTTAGCTGGTCGGTTCAGGTTTTCACACGCAAGATCCTGAGACCCAAGTATACAGGGCAGGACACGGGACCGAGGACAGGCTGGCAGCACAGCCCAGGGGGAGAGCCACACGCCCACGGCGCGCGTCGCCGCACACGGCAGACACGAACACCAGCCACGGGGCTACAGATTCCGCTGCCACGACCTCAGCCGGACAAGGAAACACAAACACGTGGCAAGTGTGACGGGCTGTTCTCCACCTGAAGGTGCTACTCCACGGCAACGCTCTGAAGAGGCCACGGGAGGGGTGCAGGTGAGGCCCGGGGTCAGAGCGCGTAAGTCCTCGGGCGGACGCACCCGGCATGCCGCGAGGGAGGTGAAGCCGGGGGCACCACGCAGCCCAGACGTGGGGCGACAGGAACACCCACGCGGGACAAGTCGCCAAGCCGCACACTTAGGGTTCTGCGCTGCTGTGCCCGTCTGGCAAGCTCCCGTGGAAAGCCCTATTCTACGCCGGATTTGTTCACAGACCGGCCGCTGCGATCCAGGCTCACACCCTGAGGAGACACGAGAACCCACGTGCGGGCCGCTCGGCATGCTGCCGCCTGTAAGCGTGCAGACGACAGGACACCGGACGCGGCCTGACCGTGCGCACGCGGCACTGGCCAAAGAGACCCAGGTGCACCACAGAGGGACCCATGCTGACCCAGCACAGCCCACAAAGCACGAAAAGCAAACAGAAGCCAGGAGAGGGTGTGCAGTGTGAGGGTCGGGGAGCTGGGAGACGCGCGTCCGCGGGCCTAGCCCTTCAGAAGAAACACGGCACCGCCTGCAGCTCAATTCTCCCGGAAACCAGCAACCGCTCGAAAAGTCAAGTCAAGTAATTAAAAAGTAAGATGCAATCAAATGAGTAACTAAACCCCTTGGAAGGAGAGAGCACAGATGCAAGGACTTGTCAACACAGCATCTGAGAGCACGCGCCTGGTCTGGGCTGTAGATCGGGGGAGGGGGACACCCGAGGGCCACAAATCCACCCTGACTTCCTTCTGGGACATTCACGCTCTCTGGTGACACCACAACTCTCGGACGTGCGCTGGAGTGGAGCGCAGGTGCACATGGTGACGCTACCGGGCCACTCGCTGGGAGAGGGGGACAGGCAGATGTGGGGTGGGGGGGCAAGAAGCCCACCGGACACACCAGAGTGGAGGCACTGGCACAGACGCGTGACTTGCCACAGGACATGCGTGGAGGCGTGCCCACACAGGCACGCACGCCCCGAGTGGTCTCCGGTGCCTCCCCCTCCCCCCGACCCCGAGCCGGCGGCTCTCCTCCAAGGCGGGCACGCACACAGCAGGGTGGGCAGGGCAGGCACCTGCTCGTCCCAGAACGCCCTCCTGCCCCGGCAAGTGGGCAGGGCTCCCAAGGGATGGGAGCCCGACAAAGAACATAGGGTCAAGTGGGAAGCGAATCTGGGGCATTTGAAGGACACACCACGAACCCCGAAAAAGACGGCACCCACGAGTTCTGATAAAGAACCATCACAGGAGGTGTGGGGGGGCTCCTGCCAGGGTAGTGGGGCACACACGTCACCAGGGCAAACAGCAGAGGCGGGAGGAGGCAAAGGACAGGAAGCCAGAGCAAGCAGCTGGCCCCCATGCCCCCGCCCGGGAGACGGAGGCAACCAAGCAACCATCACCCAAAAACAGGTGTGCGTGAGACACAGTGGGTGTTCGCACACCTCCAAGGACCCACTGAGACCAGTGATGGAGACAGGACTCAGAGCCCATGAGGCGGTTACAAAACCACCCACCACACGGGACCGAGGGGCCCCCTCCCACGCTGCTATGCTGTTCCGTTCTGCCAGCCGAGCAACTGAAGGAGAGCGTTAAACATACTCTCTTTGCCGGGAATGACTTCCTTAGGAACGCTCTCACGCACAAGCAGGAATGCGCTGGGTTGGGGTGATCCGACGTGCGTCCGATTCAGTAATGGAGCACAGTCAGTTCCAGGAACAGCCAGCAGGTCAGGAGCACCTGTGCTTCGACCCATGACACCCGGTCCAGGGACGGACTCCGTCCAGACAAGAGGTGCCCCGCTGGCCCACATCCCGTCCCCGACTCCTTCACGGCAGGCTTCCTCGGGGTCCCCGGCAGAGCACGGATGCAGCACCTCCCCTCCCCCGTCATTCTGCGTGGCTTCCTGTCTCCTGTGTTTGGCTTGTGTGGTTTCTGTGAGCTGCTTATCTAAGTACGAGCCCCTAGGGGAACGGCTGGGGGTGTCCAGCGGAGGGCACACCAAAGAGCCCCCCAGGTCCCTCCCCCAGGCTGCACAGTCACATGTGCACGGGCTCTGTCCTGCTCTGTGCTGCCTGCTACCCACACGTCCTCAGGACAAACCTACCAATCTCCTGTGGGGTCTCCTGTAGGACCCGTGAGGGAGAGTTTTCAGTGATTTTTTTTTTTTTTAATAACCACATTTGGGACGGTGAGAAAGTTCTGTGGATGGACAGTGGGGATGGCTGACCGATGACGAATGTAGTTAATGCCACTGGAACGTGCACTTAAAAATGGTTAAATTAAATAAGACGGTAAATTCTACGTTGTGTGTTTTTTATCACAATACAAAAAAACACCGCAATTAACAAAGGCCGTAAGAAGGTCTGGGATGAAGTGAGGGACGGAGACATGAGGTAAGCCTCAAATTCGGCGTCTCCCGGCCCACACACGAGCCCGGGAGGCGAACGCCGGGATGTGGGACGGGCAGGCCGCGCGGCCGCAGCCAGAGCATCGGCGACTGCGGAGACCCAGGCCGCGCAGACCACAAAGGGCACCACGTGCCACACGACTCACCTCTTCTTCCACCAGGGCCCGCCTCTGGGCGCTCCAGCTGTAGTCCGGGTAGTGCGAGATGGTCGTAGCACTGCCAAAGTCACACAGCTTGATGGTCCCCTGGTTACTGAGCAACAAGTTCTCCACCTGCAGAATCCCAGAGGGCGGTCAGGGGCTCGGGTGCCGAGACCCAGGCCTGGGGGCGCCTTCCTCCCGCAAAGGGGAAGAAACGGCATTTTAACCTCTCTCTGATCGAAGTCAGCACGTGTACCTTTGAAAACGGGGAACTCAAGAAAAATAAAGTTAGGACCAACCATAAATCAAAGACAACTCGAATCGATCATGTAAGGTATACAAACACACAAAAAACCTTTATAAAAGTCAGTTAGGGGCGCCTGGGGGCGGCTCAGTCGGCTGAGTGTCCAACTCTTCATCTTGGCTCAGGTCTTGATCTCACGGTTCATGGTATTGAGCCCCGACAAGCCAGGCTCTGTGCTGATGGCACGAGGCCTGC
The DNA here is from genome assembly GCF_023721935.1 of Panthera uncia. Lineage (NCBI taxonomy): Eukaryota > Metazoa > Chordata > Mammalia > Carnivora > Felidae > Panthera > Panthera uncia. Next base: position 327,783 of record NC_064811.1, read on the forward strand.
TTTGGATTCTCTCTCTCCCTCTCTCTCTCTCTCTCTCTCTCTCTGCCCTTCCTCGCTTGCACATGCATGCTCTCTCAAAACAAAGAAACTACAAAAAAAAAAAAAAAGAGGTGCCTGGGTGGTTTAGTTGGTTAAGCATCTGACTTCGGCTCAGCACGATCTCATGGTCTGTGAGTTCGAGCCCCACATCAGCTCTCTGCTTGTCGGCACAGAGCCCACTTCAGATCCTCCGTCCCCTACCTCTCTCTGCCTCTCTGCCACTTGCACACATTCTCAAGAAAAAAATTTAAACAAATTTAAAAAATAAGTCAGTTAATTGGGCGCCTGGGTGGCTCAGTCAGTTGAGCCTCTGACTTCAGCTCAGGTCATGATCTCGTGGTTCATGAGTTCGAGCCCTCTGTCGGGCCCTGTGCCGACAGCTCAGAGCCTGGAGCCTGTTTCGGATTCTGTGTCTCCCTCTCTGTCTGCCCCTTCCGTTCATGCTGTTTCTCTCAAAAATAAATAAACACTAAAAAACATTTTAAAGATAATAAGTCAGTTAAAAAATGAAAAAACTTAACATACCACTTCAAAATTACCAAATACATCAAGAACCTAGGAAAAAATTGAACAAAAGATACACAAAACACTTCCTATTCAGAAAACTCTAATTTTAAAGATCTCTTTTCTTATTTTAGAGAGAGAACCTGTGTATACAGGAGAGTGGCAGGGGAGGGGGCCGAGGGAGGGGAAGGGCGGGGAGAGAGAGAAGAATCTTAGCAGGCTCCAAGATCAGCCCACAGCCCAGCGCGGGGCTCGATCCCACAACCCTGGGATCACGACCTGGGCAGAAATCGAGAGTCAGACACTTGACTGACTGAGCCACCCAGACACCCCTGGAAAACTATAAAAATTTAGACAAACTCTTAAAATCCAAACAGACAAGGGACCAGACCACACTCCTGACATGAAAGGCACGGGTGTGCACAGCCACTCTAGAGCAGGCTCCCCAGCCGTGGTCCAGCCCCGCCTACCTCGACACAGCCCGCAAACTAAGAAAGGCTCTTACATATTTAAATGGTTGGCGGAAGAATCAAAAAAGACTGACATCTCCTAACAGGGGTCCAGAAGCAGCTTTAGGGGCGTGGTCGCGCCTGGCTGTCCGTAGGGCTGCCTGCGCTGTTCAGGAAGGTTGGTATGCAAAGCTGAAATGTTTAAAGTCGGGCCTTTTACAGGAAGTCTGTCAACTCACGCTCTGGGGGTGGGGTGGGGTGGGGTGGGGTGGGGTGGGGTGGGGGTGGGGAACAGTCAAGGCAACTCACCAAATTCCAGAAAGTTTTCTGGGAGGAACCTAATTCAAAAAGTCATGTGGAGACGCAAAGAGCCAAAAAGAGCCACATGATCCCTAAGAAGTCAGGCCTTAACTGTTAAGCTCTGTTAAATAAGGCAAAGGAGCACAGGGTCCAGGACCAACCAACAGCCCCACAGGACACCCAGTGAGTGCCACGCCCGTGGCAAGGCGGCGCTGAGGGAACAGGACGGCCATCCAGGCAAGGTGCTGGGAGAGCCAGGGGGCCACCCATGATGCACCAAGGAAGACCCGCCCCTACGGGCAAAGGTGGACGCCAGGTCCCCCGAACAGCATGCCTGGCAAGACGCCTCGGCAAGACACGGAAGCTCCACTGAAACCAGAGCATCCCATCGGAGACGCTGTGCAGAGGGTGATGGTGCGAGCCGCAGCGTGACCAGCGCGGGCTCTAATGAGCCAAAGTGAAAGGGACCCTTCCACAGGCGCCCCCACGGAGAACGTCCAAAGCACGACACGCTTGAAAAGATGCTCAACTTTGTTAGCAGAAGGAAAATCCAACTAGGACCACTTAAGCCACATCCACATGACCCGGGTCACGTAGCAAAGTGCGGGCACAGGGGGCCGCCACGCGCTGCTAGTGAGGACTTCCAACAGAGGTGCAAGCGTCCACGGGCCAAAGCACAGACAAGGGCATCGGGGTTCAGAACAGCCCAGGAAGCGGACATCAACCAAGTGCACGAGCACACGCGCCCCCACACGAGACGGACGGACCCGCAAACCCTAACGCGAGCAAACAGCCCGCCACCGGCTACACTCCACAGCCCGCAGGCTTGGAAGGAGCCACGCACAGGAGAACAAGAAGGACACGCGTCCCCGTGGTCTCTGCCACCCCCCGTGTCCCGCCTGCCCCTCCGCAGGGCACCACACGGTGAGGTCCACGCACCGGCCACAGGGACACCTGCAGGGGGTCCCAGCACTGGGCGAACAGAGGGCGCTGAGAAGACAAGGGACGTCCAACCCGGGCTAAGCTCACAAGCGCTGATCCTTTACTGATTCTACCCTTCTAGATACCCCTTCCCTTAAAAAGACTACGGACACACAAGCACCCGCATTAACACACAAAGCATGGGTCTTGACGCCACGAAACAATCCACCAGCCCCCAGTCAACTGAGGAAGGCCCATGCAGACAGCAGGGAAGGGCCGGCTGGTGTGCAGGGCAGCCGCGGCCCAGGCCCCTCCAGACACACCCCTGCAGCCCTGTGAGCGGGGTCTAAGGCGGTGGCCCCCACCTCACAGACCTTCTGTAACGGGGGCGCACGTGCCGACCACTCGGGCTGAGGGACGAAAGGAAAAGGTCAGGCTCGCCCAAGGTCAAATCTAAACAGAGACGTCACTGCACAGACAGGGCGCCAGGGCCTCCCTGGGTACACGGCCCTGAGGAGGAGAGGGCGCTGTCCCAGACCAGCCGGGTCGGAGGCACGCTTTCCTCATACCTGAAAGCTGGCCACAGACCAGACAAGAGAGAACACTAAGGGACTGTAAGGTTCTCCGGCAAAAACAACCTGTGCCAGCAAATAGGACACAGCGGGGGCCACCGCTCCCCCAAGAAGCGGTCGGAGTCAGGGTGTGAGCTTCGTGGACGTCAGGCAAATCTCACAAAGTCTTGAGTTTCCCAAAGACACAACAGGGGAAATAGAAACTAGGCCATTAACCAGGAGAAGGCATTCGCAGCACAGACAACATGAAAAAGGCCGCCGTAAGAACAGAGGGAGGAGCTCCCGCTAACGAACAACCTGATGGACAAGAAAACAGGAAAAAAAGCAAAAAGCAAGTTAACTGAAGAATAAGGCACTGACTACAAACACAGCAAAAACCGTCTATTTCACGAATCACCAGGAAAAGGGAGAATCAGGACCGCGGTGCCCCTCGTCCCCAGCAGGCGGGCGGCTGCAAGTACCGCAGCCCCACGGTGCCCTGCCAAGGCACGTGAGCACTCCTTGTGGTCCCTCGGCGGCACTGGTTGCTGCGGGACAGCGAGCCCTGTGGTGTCACGCCGGGACGGATGACCACAGGGTGAGGGCACGGACGACCCCGAGGGGCGGCAGCCTCCTCCCCGCTCCTGGGGGCGGACGGAAGGGAGCCTCAGTCGAGAGCATCCCCGGGCCGGCCGAAGGGCCGGCAGGGGGCGTGATGGCCAAGCAGGTGGCATGAAGCCACAGGACCAGGCCGCAGGAGGCCACAAAGCCAAATGATACAGAGAGAGGGCTCGGCGCCGCTTCAGGGGAGAAACTTCCAGCAACCCAGTTTGGCGTTAAGAAGCTCCTTCTTCTCTGGAAAAGCCATCGCACACTTCACTGCTGGCAAGCTGGCCATCCTGACCGGGGGCAGCGGGGCAGGCCCGCGAGACGGACCGGAGGCGGTACCTTGAGGTCTCTATGGATGATGGGCGGCTTTTGTCTGTGCATGTGCTGCACGGCTCTGCATGTCTGATAGAATATCTTCAGAACAGTATCGCACGAGAGCGGACCTCTAGATTCAATTTTCTTTAAAAATTCCACCAGCTGCCCTAAAAGAGACAATTAAATTCACATCACCATGGAGCCAGAAATGCTACACCCGCCCCGGGCGGCCCCCCCGGAGCCCACCGCGGCACTCGCGGGTGAGCGTCCGCCGCTAGGGCCCGGACACCCGGGAAACCCCGCGGAGGGACGTGAGGTGCAGGGACCGCCACCGGGATGCGACGAACTTACAGAGCCTCCGTGGGAACACCGCCGGCCGCGGCCACGTGGAACAACGTCCAGCGGTGCGCGCGGTACAAGGCAGCCCCCAAATTCACCACAGACCGCGTACCCCACGCAGCCGGGCGCAGGGCGGCAGCTACAAGAGGAACGGCCCCAAACGTGCATGCGGAGCTCTCTCAACCACATCTAGCGAAGCGGCCACCCCGCCTCCTCAGGCAACAGGTCACCTGTCTGTGAGCACCACGTCCCAGTAAACGCACAGACTGCGTGTGGACGGGGGGAGGGGGAGGCCACAGGCAGGCACGAGGTACTGGGCCGCACCCCAGTCCCGGACGCAGCCCTCCCTGGGCCGCACCTCCCCGTCTCTGTAGCCCAGACACCTGCAGTCCTTGGACCCCGCGCAGTGAAGCCGGGAAACTCCCGGGCGGGGCCAGCCGGCTCCGTCGCACGCGGGGCGAGAGCTTTCTCTGTGAGCACAGGCCATCTCCTCCCCGCCCCGCACGGAGCACCCACGTTCCTGCCTCCGGCGCCTGCCTCCACAAGCTGCCCACACACCACACGCCTCGTACCCTACCCCTACAACCCCATTCCCACCTGCGGCCCCCTCCCTGGAGCCTCTTCAGGAAGCCCACCCTCTCCTGGGCCCTGCACCGCTCCCTCCCTGCTCCAGGCCCCAGGCTGTCTCTCAGCCTTGCAGCCCCTTCAGTTTGCCGGCACACTGTTGAAGCAGAAGCAAGGTGGTTACCACCCCAGAGGCCTTATCTCTTGTGACATCCCCACACAGACTCCCCTCCAGCCACATGCCTCCTTTCCGTCCTGCCCCAGGACCTTCGCACATGCTGCACCCTCAGCTGGGACGCTTTTCCTGTCTCACCTCCTTCAGCTCCCGGTCTGCGCCATCACACCCTTTCCCTGGCCTCTTTCCTCAGTTTCGCACGGGACTACCCAACCATCACTGAGGACTTTGGTTACGGTCTATTTGCTTTATCTGCTTGAGTCACTGAACCCCTGTGCCTGCGTACGGTAGTGCCAACAGACACGATTTTCAACACGAACTAGATTCTAGCTGCTCTGAACAGGCATAGCGCCTGGGGAGAACAGTGTGGACTTCGTACACTCCCCAGGGGTTTGGATTTCTTTCATAACTGCACCACCTTTGCAACTTTCAGAACAGGGAAACATGGCTCAGGACCCGCACGTTCTTGCCCACTGACCCATCTGCCGTGGAGCCTCCACCCTGGTGATCCAGCCACGGTTCCCCACACACGTCTGACCCTGCCCCGCCAGGGCCACCTCTGCTGTGGCTCTGCAAGGATCTGCCCTCTCTCCAGACCTGCACACCAGCCCACCTGGCCCTCACTCCACCAGACCACCCCAGCATTCCCCTCTCCCCCAGCCACACCTGCCTCCCAGCCTTGCACCCGCACTCTCAGGAGGGATGGGGTGCCCTCCCTGTGATGCAGACAGGGCAGGCAGGGCACGGGCCCCACGAGGCATCGCAGAGGGTCCAAAGCAAGGGTGACACGTTGACCACCAAGCTGCCTGGAGTTATGGGAATGAGCCAGCCTGTGGCGGTGGGGACGGGGTGGGAAGGGGGGGGTGGGGGGGGGGAGGTTGTCACAACGTCAGTTCACAGTTCAGTGGCCTCTGGGTCCAGCGAGAATTTAAAGGAAACTTTTTAAAAGTAACAATCCCCAAGGTGGCAGGACAGCTGGAGAGGACGCAGTGGAGGACGAGCGTGGGGCGCGAGGACCGGCGATGGGTGGGGGCTCGGTGAGCACGCACCCAGGCCCTCCTTCAGTGGGGCTGGCACCCACACCCCTCCCTGAGATCCCCTCCGCCCTCCGCCCCCCCCACAAGCACCCCCAGCCTCTCACACTGCTCCCAGGCTGGCGGCCCACGCAGCACCACACCGAGGGCTGCACTCTGTGGGTCTGCCCCGTCGTGGAACCACGCTGCCGCCACCACCAGGCCCCACACCTGCTGCCTCTCATGGGAGGGACGCTGGCGCTGGTGAACCCACAGCCTTCTAAAACGCAGCATGAAAGTGACCCAGAAGCACTGAGCGCCCTGAAGATGAACAGAGGACTCGGTGAGCGAACCAGACGTGCCAGCTGAGGAACGCAGGACGAGGCACGGCCAGCATCAGCAGCGGGGCCCCCGGGGCAGAGGGAAGCTGCGTGCAGCCTCACGCGTACTGACTGGGGGTTCCACCTGGCACCCCCTACTCCACAACCCCGACCACAGGATCGCCAAGCTCGCAGCAGCTCCGTGCGCCAACATCTGTGGTCAAGAAACGGTATGCGTCACAAAGAGGGTGCTGGTCGGGGACGTTGCGGGATGGACCCAGGAGGCCCCGCAGAGCCTTCAGGAGAGAACAAGTAGGTGTTTGGGCGCGAGAAGATGCCCGATGCAGGAAGCTTTTCTCAGAAAAGAGAAGTACGTGTCGCAAACCCCCACTTTTAGGAAAACCTCACTCCCCTACGCTTGAACAGGGACGTCCTGCCCCTGGATGGTTCCTCACCCTGGCTCCTGGCCACTGCTGGCCGTGCACACCGCGCTCAACGCCTCTGCCCTCACACCACCTACAGCGCCCGCGTTGTCCTCTTGCATCACCACTCCTCCCCGCGCCTATGCTCACAGCCCCCGCCGCTCCCTTCTGTGAGTGCTCCTCTCGGCACTCCTCTCGTGGGCACGGCGCTCGGCTGGGCCGCTTGCTTCCCTTGGCCTGTGGCCACGGGGCTGAGGCCTCTCGTCTCCCGGCACGCACTAGCGGTGACCAACAGGAAAGCGCACCCGGCTTACGACGGCCGATGGCTCCCGCCTCTGGCTCCAGACGGTCCTGGCCAGGCGTCCGCACCCACCCGGCCCCACGAGTCCCGCCTCCACTCTTCTCGGACAACTTGTGCTGTCTGGCGTCGCACATCAAGACCGTGAGCTCCAGCGGGCAGGCACTCGCCGGGTTCACTGCCGCCTCACCCACAGAGCAGACGCCCCACGAGGGCGTGAGCCCTGACCCTCCCCAGGGCAGAGAGACTGCGCCCTGCCTGGGGGATCAGGCACGCCCCTCGCCCGCGCTCCCTTGGCACCATCCACACACAGTCACACAGCCACTCTGCCCCTACAGCTCTCTGGAAGGCGCCTGGGTCCCTCCTACTCCTGTGACGGAACTCAGGAGTCTAAGAACACGGGGAGTGCTTGACCTAGCAGGTCACGTGCCCTCAAAGGCCACGGCCGCAACCCCACCCTGTCCGTTACACCTGACCGCTCAACCACGTGACAATACTGTGGTCCAGACTCCAAGGAAACGTTACCTTTGCAGAGCTCGGTGAGCAGCAGGAACTCGGCCTGCCCCGTGTCCGACTCCTCCTTCCCTATGGATGCTGCAGAACAAAACTGGACAATATTGGGGTGGCCAGAAAGTTTTTTCTGCAGGTGTCTTGTTAAAGGAGAATGCGTAAGTCTGCACGTTTAAAAACAAATATACATGTGACATTAAGACACTAAAGTCAAAGTGTGGAATGAAATTACCTTACAGTCCCAGCACATCGGAGCAGAAAGACGGAGGGCAGTGGTGGGGGGGGGGGGGGGGCGAGTAAGGCAGGCGGCAGGGAGGAGGGAACGGAGAGGGAAGGTGGGGGTGAAAACCGCCACCACGCTGGCCACACGCACCTGACCACGGGCCAGGCAGGACAGCAGACAGAGGGCACGTGCGGGTGCGGGACGCCACGGGTGTGAATGAGCCCGCCAAACCTCTGCAAGGCGAGAGCCCGCAGGCTCACGGTACACAGAGCTTCGAGAGAAAAAAGAGAACACATTCTGACAGCAGAGGGCAAGAGCCCAGCTGAGGGAGAACGTGTGCCAGAGCTGAGAGCCCGCCAGAGAAGCGCCACAGACCCACGAGCCGTGCACAGAAACCCGACAGCCTGACTGCCGGGGGCAGGGTGAGGGACAGAGGGGCTGCTGACCAGGAGGGACACGGAGGCCCACTAGAACCGGGCCCAGCAAGGGTCCTGGCAAGAGCCGGAGCAGCGGGGCACGCCACGCTCACTAAGGGGAAGACAGAAGGGCGGAGAGCAGGAAGCAAATCCTGCGTGAGCACGGAGACTCCCGGGCCGCAAAGCTACTGAACCTCTGACTGTTACCCTGGGAGCGAAGGAGGAGGAAGGAAACCTTCTCCTACCAATACTCTACAGACAGGTCCAGTGAAGGCAGAAGGCCAATTTTAGCGTGTCCGAAAGAGCCAGAGAGCGGCCCGGCGGCAGCGGGCGGCCGCAGCTCGACGCAGGCCTCCCCACGTGACCGCACGTGCTCTCGTCCCGGGAAAAGGATACCATGAAACAAACTTCCTGAATGATGGCTCTGTTCTTTTCCTCTTCGTTAGACAATAACCTCTGTATCGGGAAATAAACACAAAGATTAAGGAGTGTTTACCTTTCTATTCTACACCCAGAAGAATAAATACAACGCATCTAAAAGCTTAACCTGCTTACCTGTATTTTAACATCTGGCCCGTGTAAAAATTTGACAGAAGGTTAAGACCCTTGAAAATGGTCTTTTGTGACCCAAGGACACCAGAAAAATGAAAAATAGGAGGCTTTCTCCAAAGAGGCTACAGCAAAGTTAGAAAATCAAGGAAAATGGGAGAAGACGCCGGCAGAGAAGCGGGCCTCTGTTCCGAACCTCCAAAGTCAGGCAGCCCCTCAGCAGCAGCCCTGGCACCGGCACCTGCACGGCCCCGGGAGGCCCCTGCCCCCCAAGCTGTGGACACAGAGTTCACAGCAGTGACTTTCAACCCCCTGCTATCTGTGGAACCCTCCTTCTGGCAGTCGGCACCGGGGTCACTCCTCGCCACAAAGTCGGAAGCCACAGCTTAAAGTGTTCTGCAACTGCTGATGGCCTCGCCCTCAGAGGGAAAAAACAGGACAGACTGTTTAAAAAAAAAAAAAAGCAAACTAAATACTAGGGATGACTCTCCGGAAACTTAGAGATCTACTTAAAATGGCCCAAACCCCACACAAGTGCCGCCCTCGTTACCTTCAAGGCGTACTCTCTGCCACTTCCCAGGTCTTGAGCCTCATACACAAACGCAAACCCTCCTGAAAATTAGAAAGACGTACAGGTCAGTTCAGTGCTCTGACTTCCCTTGACATTAAGCTTCAAAAATACGTTCACTAAGTGAAATACAAACCGGGCTTGTGGCCAGCAATTTGCTGCAGAAACGACCCTCATTTATATGACGCTGTCTTTTAAATATCCCGCTTTGGGGACAGGAAGGAAATCAACACAGGAACAGAGATGAGTGAGGGAAAGAATGGAGAAAATCAACAACACCAAAGCTTCTGAAAGCCAACATCCTCTGAAAACAAGAAAATGAAACTGATAAATTCTAGATAAACTGATCACCGAGAGAGTGAGAGCAAGAAAGGAAAAATTAACAGGAGCAACTACCCCCAGAACAGAAGGCCAGCACTGCCTTAATGCCCCGAAACGACTTTAAAGTACATCCAATATCACACGAACACAAAAAGTCCTTTTTTTAAATGTTTATTTATGGGGGGGGGGGTGAACGAGCAGGAAGGGGCAGACAAGGGGACAGAGAATCCAAAGTGGGCTCCGTGCTGACAGCGCAGAGCCCGACGTGGGGCTCAAACTCACAAACCAGGAGATCGTGACCTGAGCTAAAGTCAGAGGCTTAACCAACTGAGCCACCCAGACGTCCCAACAAATTTTTAATTCTGCGTAAGGTAAAATTTCAGCATATCAAACCCAACGATATATGAATACACTGTGACTAAGTAAGAGTTGATTAAACCTTTGAAAATCCCTGTAATTCTCTTGTTTTTAGGTTTCATTTGCTTAGCTTCTTCTAGCTCCCCACGGTGGAAAATTACATCATGACACTAAGAGCTGTGAGCAGACACCCTACGATGCAGCCATTGCACTACAAGGTATTTATCCAAGGGATACAGGGATGCTGTTCCGAAGGGACACATGCATCCCAAGGTTTATAGCAGCACTACCAACAATAGCCAAAGTATAGAAAGAGCCCAAACGTCCATCAATGGATGAATGGATAAAGAAAATGTGGTACATATATATATATATATATATATATATATATATATACGATGGACTATTGCTCGGCAATCAAAAAGAATGAAATCTTGCCATTTGCAACTACGTGGATGGAACGGGAGGGTATTATGCTAAGTGAAATTAGAGAAAGACACAAATAGTGACTTCACTCATATGAGGACTTTAAGAGCCAAAACAGATGAACATAAGGGAAGGGAAGCAAAAATCATATAAAAACACGGAGGGGAACAAAACAGAAGAGACTCATAAATATGGAGAACAAACTGAGAGTTGCTGGAGGGGCTGTGGGTGGGGGGATGGGCTAAATGGGGGATGGGCATTAAGGAGGGCACTTGCTGGGATGAGCACTGGGTGTTATATGTAGGGGATGAATCACTGGAATCTACTCCTGAAATCAATGTCGCACTATATGCTAACTAACTTGGATGTAAATTAAAAAAAATTTTTTTTAATTTTTTAAATAATAAAATAAAATAAGCAAAAGACACACAGAGACATTCCGCCCATGCAGGTGCATGGTCATCCTCCAGGAAGGTGCACCTGCAGGCACAATAAGCTATTGGTACACACCTGCTCGAATGATCAAATCAGAACACAGCACAAAACACTGGCAAGGCCACGGAGACACTGGGTGACTCTTTGTGGCCACAGACTCCTCACGTTGAGCCCTAGCTCCCAGTGTCACTGGATCAGCAGACAGGGCGTTCAGGGAGGCAATTAAAGAAGTGAGGTCATCATAGTGGGGCCCTGACCCAGCAGGACCGGGGTCCCTCTCCACCCACGTGCACAGACAAGGTGCCGTCTGCCAGCCAAGGGGACAGGCTGCCCGGGAAACCAACGCTGCCAGTGCCATGATCTGGGACAGGAGCCTCCAGAACCGAAAACACAAATTCTTGTCGTTTATGCCTTGAAACTGTGCTACTGCGCCATGGCGGCCTGAGCAGACCACCACACTCGTCTGCCGCTGGTCCGAAGTGTAAGAGGACACAGCCGCTCTGCAAACAGGCCGGCAGGTCTAGACAACAAGGTCTGCAGCTACCGCACAAGTCGGTCATCTGCACTCTCAGCCACTCACTCCAGAAAAATGAGAACCTGAACACAAGTGCTTATAGCAGCTTTATTTCTAACAGCCAAAAAACACCTGGAAACAACCCAGACGTCCTTCAGCGGGTGAACGGCTAAAGAGATGGAGCCACCCACACCACGAATACTCTTCACCAATAAAAATGAGATCACGGACACAACCACCTGGGTGGATTTCCAGACACTAATAGCGAAAAGGGCCGATTCCAAAAGGATACACACACAATGTTAAAACTGTAGAGACAGAGACCTGATTAGTGGTTCCCAGCATTAAGAACATAGGTTTTAAGGGGATGGAAACTTCTGTGTTTTTGACTCTACTGATGTCAAGATGCTGGTCGAGACACTGACTAGTTTTTCAAGTTGTTACCACTGAGGGAAATGGGCAAAATATGCTGGTGCCATTTCCTAAAACTACAAATAAATAAACCCACACTTTTCTCAAAATTGCAAGTTTACATAAAAATATTACTGCTGAATAAAACATCTCGAGAAACGAAAGGGCAGGCATTGCTAAGACGCTGCTGTATGCATTCATTCTGAGTATGTTCTGGAATTGGGAGACAGGCACAGGTACCTCAACTGTCGGGGCCAGACCCTTGCCCCTCGAAGGCAGGCTGGCCAGGGACGGCAGCGACCCCATCCGTGGCTTCCCTCCTCCTCCCCACATACGCACACGCATGTCTGTTATATAAAATGCACGACTTGCATCTGGAATAAAAAGCTCCCACAACTCCTGCCCAAGGGGAAATGGACAAGACTTAGGCATTTCACACACACACACACACACACACACACACACACACAGATATGTGACTGGTTAACAAGCAGGAGAAAAGTGTTCACACTATCATCAGGTAAATGTAAATCCCGTGCCAAGTAGACACCAGTGCACACACCTGCGGACACACACCAGTGCGCGCAGAGCCGAGGACGGGCACGCACATCCGAGGACAAGCACCAGCGCGCACACACCGGAGGACAGGCACCAGCGTATGCACAGCCGAGGACGGGCACGCACACCCGAGGACACGCACCAGCGTGCACATCGAGAACAGACAGAAAGAACTGAAATGACGTTGAAGAACACCGGCGAGGGTGTGGAGACGGGAGCCCGGGGCCTGCCGGCCAGAGTGCAAATCGGCGCAGCCCTGCTGGAAAGCGTTAGCCGTGTTCACGTAAAGTTCATCCTACATCCAACTCATACCCAAAGATCCCCCTCCTGGGCACTTTACCTGAGAAAACACACTGCAGGCGAGCAAACAAACCTCAGAGCCACACAGCTGGCCCAGAGGGGGCACTCGAGCTGTGACGCCATGTGCATGACACTCTGGCAGAGAGGGGACTTGGAGCCGGTGGCTGGCTGGAAGCGGGGAAAGGGGCTGGGGGCCACGAGAGGCTTCCTGGGGTCGCTCAGCTGTTCTCTATCTCTTCAGGTGGTTGGCTACACGGGTGTAAGCCTTCACCAAAGCAGTTCCATTCTGGAGATCTTTCTGTATGCCAATAATTTAAGTCGTTAGTTAAAAGAAACGTAGGCATAGGACATCGATGCACCATTCCAGAAGGGGAACCTGAGTAAGTAATAAGCACCGAAAAACGCACCAGCTCGTAAATCAGAGAAAGGCAAATCCACACAAGCCCACACGTGTTTGCCCATCACCATGAGGGATGGTGTGGGGACACTGGGGTCTGGCAGGCCTCCACGTAAGGTGGCGAACTGGCGGGGAAGACCGTGAGCACCAGGAAGAGATACGACGGCACGAGGAACAATCCGGGAGATTCACCACGTTTTGTCAGCACTGTTTCTAAGAAACACTTTCACAAAAGGAACAGAATCCTGTCACCCACGTCACATCCTCACATCGGCACCACACATCTTCGGGGTACGTGACCATGCAGAAGTGACCGTGCAGACGGCAGGAGTCCACAGAGAGGAACAGGCCGAGCCACGGAGAGACAGACGGCAGCCTTTCCCGAGGCAACCTCCCCTCCCCCGGTGACCTTCAGGGAGGGTGACCTCCTCCCACAATAGCGCCCCCACCTCATGACCCCCCCACCATGACTTCCCCCCAAGGTAACCCCTCCCACGGTGACCGCCCCCGTGATGTCCCACTCCAGCCACCTGCACCTCAACAGAAAGAAACTGGAGAAATTACATACGCCTGCTGCCGCAGTCGCCCGAGGCACGGAGCAAAGGGCCTTGGCGCTCAGCTCCCACCCTGGCTCCACAGCCCCGCCCACTTCCATCTGCCTCAGACAGGTGCACCGCCCTTGCTTCCTTGACCTTGACGTCCTCCACGCCTCTCTCCCTTCAGGATGCACTCCACAGGCTGACCTGGGCCAACATGCAGGTGACCAGACACACTCGAGCAGATGCCAAGGAGGCCAGCCTCCCGGGGGCTCCCGGGCCCAAGTCCACCACTCACTGGCCAGAGGCTCTGGGAAGCTACTCCGGCCTTAGCTCGGCCACTGTCAGGCTCGCAGTCCACGTGAAGCACCAGGCACGGTGTCCACCAAATAGAGCTCCGTAAACAGTGTTACGCTGGTTATTATTATTTCACACTAGGTGTTCGTCACCACGGCTGAGGGGCTGATGATCAAGTCGCCAAGTCGCAGGTGAAGAGGGTGCGGTAAGGGGAGCTGGGAGAGGGCGACTGATCAGACACAAAATCGGACGACACCACCCTGAATACTAGCATCAGTGCCCAAGCTCTCACGGCAAAGACCTGGCCCCTCTGTGCTCTCAGGTGTCTGGAGAGAGGGCCACTCAGCACCCCTCCCCGGGTGAGAGTAGCCGTGGTGGGCGATGGAGAAGATGACCTAGAAGAAGGCCACCAAGCCGCAGGGCTCGGGGACCAGGCACGCTTCCTATGTGAAAAGAGCGACGAGCGATAAATGAACGTGCTGTGACCACTGATCGTCTTTTAAGATCGAGGGAAACGTCTTCTGCCGTGGACGCCTGTAGAGCGTGTCCTGACCCAACAAGCGCTCCTCTCCCTCCGTCACGCCAACCTCAGTGGTTCCCGACACCCCCAAGCAAGAGTCCTGTCGCACAGCCCCATGACCGTCCCTGTGCCCTGCCGGTCCCCACACCGGCTGCAGACAAGGAGGCAGAGGAGTGGAGGGCCCACGGTGAGCGTGCACTGTGCCCTCACGGCTTCTCAAGCCAGCACCGACCCCAGAGAACACAAGGGACCCACGCTAGGTTTATCAAAGACCACTGATACCACGCGTGGCACACGGCGTTCCAGCAAACAGATGCTGACTGAAATTCACGTAACATCCAACCAAACACACGTGACTAGTTACGCATAAATGGCGGGGCGGCTCTGTGGCCTGGTTTCATCTTCAGAAGAGAAGCCCACACACCACCTCGTGTACCTCACTAGCAGTGCAGCCAGAGTGAAGCAGTCACGGGAGAGGTGGACTCACCTTGCATGACAAAACCCTTGTCTTGGCTGTAGCCATCACCTCTGTCACCTCTCTTTTTTAAATTCAATTTTTAATTTTTATTTTTAGAGACAGAAAGAGAGAAAGCAAAAAGAGGGTACGTGAGCAGGGGAGAGAGAGGGAGACAGAGGGCGGGAGAGAGGGGGAAGAGGGGGGCAGAGGGGAGAGAGGGAGGGGGAGAGAGAGGCAGGGAGGGAGAGAGGGAGGGAGGGAGGGAGGGAGGGAGGGAGGGGGGAGGGGGGAGGGGGAGAGGGAGGGAGGGAGAGAAGGGGGAGGGGGAGAGGGGAGGGAGACAATCTCAAGCAGGCTCCTCGCTCAGCACAGAGCCCAACACAGGGCTTGATCCCATGGCCCCTAGAGTCAAAATCAAGAGTTGGACGCTCAACCAACTGAGACACCCAGGTGCCCCGTTACCTCTTCTAACCGCAGGAAGCAAGAATGTGCAAAATCCAAAACAGGAGAACATAAGGATTGTATTCTAGAATCTGCCTGGACTCAGCATCTCTGACGTGGGTGTTATTCCCACTAACTTGTTTTGTTGTTTTTTTAAATGAAAACTTAAAACCAACTTTTGAAAGGTTAGGAAGCTATCTGGCTCCAAGTTCTGTCCACAACCCATTTCATATTACAGATGCAAAAAACAATGCTTTCTTCCTAAACCATTGACGGCAAAACGTGGTGTACCGTAAATTCACCTGGGGCAACACCTGACACGAACTGATATAGGGCTATTTAAAGACTTAATCACCCACAGTGAGGATACTTATCTAAGTACAAACATCTGATTTGATTATTATTAAATACATTCCCAACTCCTGTAGAAATATACAGGATATACAGGATGTCTATTATCTTCTGAACCCTAAATAAGTCTGAAGTTGTCAACATCTGTACCCAAGGGACTGAGTTTGGAACTCCCCACGTTTACACAGGACAGCAAGAATTCCCGCGTTCCAAGGCTGATGTTTTACATGAAAGACTTGACACGAGTTTCTCAACATTTCAGTTCCGAAAGAGGCTTCACAACTTTAAAGGCTACACGCCAGCTGTTAAATGTATAAAGAGGAAATCTACAGATCATAATTGTACTGGTTATGTTTATCTTCCGACTTGTCTAGATAGCAAAGGGAGTGCGTTCTTTTGCACAACCACATAGGCTGGTCCCATTTCCTTATTCTGCGTCCTGGTGTTAAACAACTTAAACGGTGACAGCTTCCTGCTCCACAAGACCCACCTCCCGGCTCTGATTACCCCTCCCCCAACCTCACCCCCACCCCGGGGCACATTCTCTCCCCTCTCACCTCAGTTTGGCCCTCTGGACCCCTCACCACTGCCTGTCCTGTCCCAACAATCCCCCAGGGCTGTGCGGTCCTGTCATCAGAGGGTGTGTCTAATTCCAGGAAGCAAAAACCACCCACTGTCCACTATGGATTTCTTAAAAAACAAGACAATTGTCTGGTATTTTCAGAATAAATGAATTGATGTGAGGGAACACTCATTCTAACAGATACCACCCTTCAGAATGTTAATAGAGGTTCTGGCCTCACCTCTGAAGACCTTGGGTTGCTGTTTTTTTTGTTTGCTTTTTTTTTTTTACCAAATCACACCCAAAATCTGTTGCTTTTTTTACCCACGTGGAAAAGCAGCGTGTGCTGATGCTGCAGCCAGAACATCCCCTCAGGCCTTTAGGAATAAGGTGAACGGTCAGCTGGTGTGGTTTCCTACCTCAAACTGAGCATAAACGGAAGTAGGGGTGGCCACGTGACAAGCTGAACTTGAGGTCGGGAGAGCTACCGGACAGGTCGGCTCTCTCGCCCTGTACCACTCCCTCGCCCCATGTTAATTCAGGGAAATGCCGTTCTGTTTCCATACCAGCCCCAAAGACAACTGTGTTTAGCCATTAAGCATCCCAGCTAGCAAAATGTGACATACCCCTGTGGGCGCCCCCGACAAAATGTAAGGAAAATCCAGAAGAGAGAATGGGATCACATCGACGTTGGCAATAGTCTCTGTGTGAGGAAGAGAAAGGACATCAGGAAGCTGGAAACAGCAGGCAGAAACAAAGATGACTAAAGAATGGCCCGGAAATCTCTCCGTGCCTGACGAGTCCAGCCTGCAAGGTTCCATACAGCTCACAACTGCTGGCATGCCCTAGTTTACACGGACTCACAAACAGAGATCAGGGCAAAGTGAAGCTCAGGTGGCAAGAGGAGGGAGCTAGGCTGTCACAGACGGTCACAGCACCGTCTACGCCAACATCCAAGGAGGTCAGGACTGCAGCCATCCTCACCAAGCTGCACGAGCACCCACGCCCAGGACCCTGAGAATCGAGGGGAGCTGGCCCGATGTCCGGAGATCCAGTGCTGTTCCACCGCCCCCCGCCCAATGGCCCAAGATGTGAAGGGAAGGGCCATGACTCGTGTAGGTTCCCTTCCTTCTGCCTCCACTGTGGCCCCTCACCCGCTCACCACCCCCTCCCCGCTGCCACGGCCTTAACTCCGGCCGCAGGCCAGCCCCACACCTGCTCTGACTGCCACGCCTCCCGCAAGGAAGTGCCCGGCCCTACGCCCGGCCTCACTCACCTTCGGCAGTCGCTCCGGGTCGGCCTCACCCTCTCCCCCCCGCGGCGATCCTCCCCCCATCCCCCGCCGCGCCGGGCCGACCCGCACCGGACTCAGCCTGACCCCGCCCCCTCCGGGCCGGCCCCGCGCCCGTCCGCCCCCCCGCTGGACCACCCCCCCCCCCCCCCCCCCCCCAGCCCCCCCCCCCCCCCCCCCGGCCCGGGCCTCACCCTCGGCCAGGACCCGCCGCACCCGCAGCCGCAGTTCGCCCAGCTCCACCGTCTGCCCCACGAAGTCGGTCTGGTCGCGGCCGGCAGCACCGCCCAGAGAGCCCGGGCCCGCCAGGAAGTCCAGCGCAGACTGCAGCAGCGACATGGCTACGGCCCCGCGGCGGGCGCCGGAGCGGGGAGCTCGGGGTGCAGCTGCGTCCGGGTCCGCTCAGCAACCGCCGGCCCCGAACCGCACCATCTTCCGCCCCGACGCCGTGACGTAGGCCCGCGGGGGGCGCGTCGCGGCCCGGAAAGACGCCAGCGCCTCACTTCCGCCGCGCCGGGCGTCGGCGCGCGCGCGGAGCGCTGGTGGCAGAGCGCGCCTGCGCGGCGCCGCGGGTCTCGTGAGCAGCTTGCGACCGTCCGGCTCGGGCGCCTCGCCGACCGGAGCGCGGACGCGCGTGACAGTGGCCGCGGCGACCGAGCGCAGGTAGTCCGGCTGCGGGCCCGGGCCCTGACGGTTCCCCACTCCCACGCGGTCGTTTCTGCGGAGGCTGCTTCGTAGGGCGCTCTGGCTTGAGTGAGCGCGGCCGCCCCCTGGGTGGGCAGTCCCGCGGGCGTGCGCGGCGCGTGCGAGGGGCTTGCGGACCGCGGGCGGGTGTCGGGGAACGCTCGAGCAACGTTCAGTTCTGCCTCTTGGAGGTGGAAATCTCCCGCGGCGTGTCGTGAGTACGATGGCGAGCCCCGGGCACGCTCCCGGCTTGCCGTGGCGGGGAGTCCACAGTAAGTGTCTTTTTTTAAAAGAACGAGGTGGTTGCTACCAGAAGACTGAAAAACTTAAGGTAAACACACACACGCACGCACGCAACAGTTTGCCAGCGTCTGTAGGAAAATCCGATGTGGCAGCCTTGGACCCAGACCCCGAGTGTCACCACTCACCCAGAGCTGCCCCCTGAGGTAAGACACCAGCGTTGGCCTGGCCCGCTTGGCTCTTTGTGTCACCTGGCTGGTTCGTGGAGGCGTTGAAGGTTGCAGCCCCCGCTGTGTTCATCGTCGGCCTGGAATCCGCGTCTCAGTTCTCTGCGATTTCAAGTTACTAAAATTGTGTTTCCAGACGAACGGGGCTCAGGGGCTTAGTTCACACCGTGCCGGCCTGTACGTAGTGGCTTTTTTTTTTTTTTTTTTTTTTAATGTTTACTGATTTTTGAGACAGAGACTGAGCAGGGAAGGGGCAGAGAGAGACACACACACACACACACACACAGAATGTGAAGCAGGCTCCAGGCCCCGAGCTGTCAGCACAGAGCCCGACGCGGGGCTCGAACTCACGAACTGTGAGATCACGACCTGAGCCCGAGTCGGCCGCTTAACCGGCTGAGCCACCCGGGCGCCCCTGTGGTGGCTTGTTTTAACGCTCCTGCGGGACCTCAGACAAGAAGGCACCACATGGTCACTCCCCGCCCTGCGGCCTGTTTCTGGGCACGGGAAACATGCCCGACGGTATCGTTACTTGGCCAAGGCCGAGGGGTGTTGCCGCTAGGATTCCGCCCACGTCGTGGCTTTTCCACCCAGGGCGTTTGTCTGGTGGCGGATCGCGAGGGTCGGGCTCAGGAAAGCAGCCTCGCTAGGGACGGGTGCTGGGACGTCCTCGGCTCGTCGCTGGCAGTTGGCGGTCTTAAGAGCCGAAGGGAGCAGAGCCGTAGGCGGGCAGGAAGGTGTTAGAACATTCAGAGCACAGAGCAGCCTGTGGGCAAGGAGCCGCCAGGGACGCGGGGAGAAAACCGCAGGCAGGAGCGTTGTGTCATGGGAGTCACGGAAAGACGTCTCCAGGGGCAAAAAGCCATTTAAAAGTCCAATCGAAAAACACAAGATTTCCTCCGGGTTTGGCAACGATGAGGTGACCTTGGTGACGGTGTCAGGAATGGCTTCGGTGGACTGTTGGGGTGGAAGCTGCAGGTCACGATAGGTGCAGGAGAAAGAAACGAGAGGGGTGAAGAGGGGTGGAGAGTGGAGGCGACTCCAGAAGTGGGGGTGGGGGGCCTTCAGATGGGAGCCCCTCGAGCTGCTGGAAGCTGGCGGGAGGGAGCCAGCGGAGGAAGTTTGCTGGTACAGAGGAAGGGGAATAATGAAGAAAGCCCTCCAGAAAGTAGGAGGGGAAGGACGTCCAGAACGTAGGGCCGTAAGAAGACACTTTGCATCGTGGACACAGGTGACGGCGTAGGTGATAAACGCTACGTGTTTGTCGCAAGTGAAGGGATTCTCTGATGGCTTCTGTTCTCACTGAACGAGGAAGACTAAACGCCTACGGAAAAGGAGAAGGGAGGTGAGAGAGCCGAGGTTTGAGCAGCGTGGAAAAGATCCAACAGAGCTGCTGGGGTAACCCTAGGACACAAGTCACTGGAAAGCTGAGAGTTCGAGGGTTCCTTTGAATTTGGAGGCCATGAGTTGATCCTCACGTGACCTAGGATCAGGTGGAGATTTCTAGATGATGGAATTGCCCTGGAGACCACCGTTTGCTCAGACTGCTTATTTCGGGAATTCTTGCGGAGCACCTCGATACACTGACACTGCACAGGCACTGGGGTAACAACACTGTTAACCTGTCTCCGCGCCATGCTTCCCTCCTGGGCTCTTAGGCACCTGTCGCTCCACATCTCCCCTCATACCCGTGTCTAAAACTGAATTTATGTCTTCATCTGCAAGCCCATTTCTCTGTAGATTTCACAACAAAGAATACTGTCCGAAATCAAGAGGATCATTTCATGGGGCTCCTGGGTGTCTCAGTCAGTTGAGCGTCCGACTTTGGCTCAGGTCAGGGTCTTACGGTTTGTGGGTTTGAGTCCCGCGTCGGGCTCTGTGCTGACAGCTCAGAGCCTGGAGCCTGCTTCCGATTCTGTGTCTCCCTCTCTCTCGGCCCCCTCCCCCACTCACTCTCTGTCTCTCAAAAATAAACATTAAAAAAAGAACTCTTTTGGGGCTCCTGGGTGGCTCACTCGGTTGAGCATCCGACTTCAGCTCAGGTCATGATCTCACGGTTTGTGAGTTCGGGCCCCTCCTCAAGCTCGCTGCTGTCAGCTTGTCAGCACAGAGCCCACTCCGGATCCTCTGTCCCCCTCTCTCTGCCCCTTCCCTGCTTGCGCTGTCCCAGACTAACTAAATATTAAGAAAAAAAACTCTTTAAAAAAAGAGGATCGTGTCATAATGATGAAGTGGTACATTCGTCAAAAAGACATAATAACCCTAAACAGTTTTGCATCTAATAATAAAACTTTAAAATACATGAAGCAAAACCAGGTTGTTGTTTTTTTTTTTTTAACAAAACCCAACTGTAAATTAAGTTGTAGATTGTAGCTGGCGATTTCAATACCCCTATCTTAATAAATGATAGAACAAGTACCAGAAAATCACCAAGGGTATAGTTGAATGATACCATCAGCCAACTTGACCTAATGGACATTTGTAGAACACTTTACACGATACCAGCAAAATATACATTTTCAAGTGTATATGTGAAGAACATTTACCAAAATGGATAATATTCTGGGCTACAAAACAAGTATGTTCTGGGGCACCTGGGTGGCTCAGTCGGTTGAGCATCTGACTTCAGCTCAGGTCATGATCTCACAGTTTGTGAGTTCAGGCCTCACATCGGGCTCGCTGCTGTCAGCCTGTCAGCTCAGAGCCCACTTCAGATCCTCTGTCCCTGCCCCCCACTTGTACTCTCCTCCAAAATACTTAAAAAAAAAAAAATTATGCTCTATGACCACAATGAAATTTAGACATCAGTAATAGATATCTGGAAAACCTGAATATTTAGAAGCTAATAACTCATTTCTAAATTACCCATGGGTCAAAGGAGAAATCAGAAGGAAAATTAGAATTTTGAAGTGAATGAAAATAAACGTGCAGCATTTTAAAATTTGTGGAATGTGGCCAAGACGCGACTAGAAGATAGGCTCAAACCAATAATTTCAGCATTCATCTTAAAAAACAGGAATAATAAGCAAATGAAATCCAAAGCAAGTACTAAAAGGGAAATAATAAATGTCAGAGTGGAAACCAATGAAATAGAAAACAAAAACAGAGAAAACCACTGAAAGCAAAAGCTGATTATTTGAGAAGATCAACACAATAGAGAAATCCCTGGTCATATGGAACCAGAAAAAGAACAGACAAATGATTAATAACATGAATAAGAGAAACGATGACAGAGGAGCTCCTGGGTGGCTGAGCTCCTGGGTGGCTCAGTTGCTTAAGCATCTGACTTCAGCTCAGGTCATGATCTCACGGTTTATGACTTCGAGCCCCTGCTTCGGGGAGTAACAGAAAGAGGGAGAGGGAATCCCAAGCGGGCTCTGCACTGTCAGTGCGGACGCCGATGCGGGGCTCAAACTCACAAACATGACCCGAGCCAAAACCAAGAGTCAGACGCTTAACTGACTGAGCCACCCAGGTGCCCCTTAAAACACTTTGTAGCACTGGGTCATGATCTCACCATTTGTGAGACTGAGCCCCACATCGGACTCTGAGCTGACAGAGTGGAACCTGCTTGGGATTCTCTCTCTCCCTTTCTGCCCTTCCCTGCTTGTGTGTATACTCTCTTGAGCAGGTGTTCTTCCTCAAACTTAATAAAACATTTTTTAGCAAGTTGAATCCCAACACTATGAAAAGAATATTGCATCGTGACTAAGTGAGGTTTTTCCCAGGAATGCGAAGTTAGCTTAGCATTTGGAGATTGATCAATATAATTTACACTATTAACAGTTAAAAAGACTACATGGATCATCTTAATAGACACAGAAAAAAACATGATAAAACCCAACATCCATTTCGGTTTAAAAAAAACAAAAACCTGCTAGCATACTAGGAATGAAATGAAACGTCCTCAACATAATAAAAGCAGTTATGAAAAACCTACAGCTGGTGTATAGAATGATGGAAGACTGGACCCTAACAAGCCAAAGTTGTCAGGTCTCACCGCTTCTGTTCCATATCGTGCTAGATATTCTAGCCAGCGTATTGGAGCAAGAAAAAGCTTCCAGACTGAAAATAATGAGTAAGTTTATTTAGGAAGATGACACGATCATTCACATTCACTTGCCAACCTTGGTACTATTGACAGATGATTCCTTGTTGGGGTGAAGATGTGCCATTGTCTAGTGCATTGTTGGACATTTAGCAGCACCCTATCTCTATCCCCTAGATACCATTAATACACGTCACTTGTCACAACCAGAGATGCTTCCAGACATTGCCAAATGTTCCTTGAGGGGCAATGTCACCCTCAGGAGGGTGGGATCTACAGAAAGCTACTAGAACTAGTGAGTTTAGCAAGGTTGCAGGGTGCAAGATTAATATGCAAAAGATAAGTCACGTTATTTCTAGATAACTGGCAACAAATATGGGAAGTTGGAGTTAGGGGGAAATGCCATTTACAACAGCATCAAAAAATATTAAACGCTGGGGTTCCTGGCTGGTTCAGTCAGAAGAGAGTGCGACTCTTCATCTCAGGGTCATGGGTTTGAGCCCAATTTTGGGTATAGAGATTACTTAAGTAAATAATATTAAAAGTATATTAAACTTTAGAAAATGTATTAAATGCTTGGGATAAATCTGAAAAAAGATACATAAGACTTGTGCACTGAAAACTAAAAAACTTGACTGAGAAATTAAAGACCTTAATAAATGGAGAGAGTATACCATATTCATAAACTGGGAGATTCAGTATTGTTCAGACTGATTCTTCTCAGATTGATTATAGATTCAGTGTAATTCCTGTCGGAATCCCATCAGACTTCTTGAAAAGATTGGCACACTGCTTCTAAAATTCATTTGGAACTGTGGAGGAGGGAGAATAGTCAAGTTTGAACCTTTGTTCAAATCTTGTGACTTTTTTTTTAATGTTTTTATTTTTGAGAGACAGAGACAGACAGAGCATGAGCAGGGGAGGGGCAGAGAGAGAGAGGGAGACACAGAATCCGAAGCAGGTTCCAGGCTCTCAGCTGGCAGCACAGAGCCCGATGCGGGGCTTGAACCCATGAACCACGAGATCATGACCTGAGCCGGAGTCAGATGCTTTAACCGACTGAGCCACCCAAGCGCCCCTCAAATCATGTGACTTTCATTGCCTAACTTCAATACTTTTTATAAAGCCACAGTAATCAAAGTAGTGTGGTGTTAAGATACGTAAGTAGGTCAATGCAACAGAATAATCAGAAATTGGCCCACAAGTGTATATAAGGTCGATTGATTTTTTAAGATGTTTATTTATTTTGAAGGGAGAGGGGCAGAGAGCAAATCTCAAGCAGGCTTCCTGCTCCACGCAGGGCTCCACCCGGGGCTCGATCTCATGACTACGAGATGACAACCTGAGCCAATATCAAGTTGGATGCTCAACTGACAAAGCCCCCCAGGTGCCCCAAGGTCAATTGATTTTTGATAAAGGAATAAAAGTAATTGAAGGAAAGGGAGTCTTTTCAAAAAATGATGCTGAAAAAATTGGATATTGTATGTTAAAAATTGTTAATCCATTATCTTGCATTATGCAAAAATTAACTCAAAGCGTCATAAATCTAAATGTAAAACCTGAAACCATAAAATTTCTAAAAAGATGTATGAGAATTTTTATACGATACTAAAGCACAGTCAAAAGAAACAGTTAACCTGGACTTCATCAAAATTGAGAAGTTCAAAATATATTGTTGAAGACATTCTTAAGTAGGTGAACGCAGTCAGACTGAGAAGGCCCCACAGTGTATGGTTCCAACTACAGGACACTCTGGAAAAGGGAAAACTATGGGGACAAAAAAGATGAGTGGTTGCCAGGGGCTTCTGGGGCAGGGAGGGATGACTAGGGCAGGACGGGATTTCCAGGGCAGTGAAGCTTCTGAATGGTGCTATAATGGTGGATACAAGTCCTGTGTGGTCAAAACCCGTAGAACTGCGACACGAAGTGAGCCCCATTGTGAGGGAGGCACTTAGGCTGATGGGGTGTCAGTATTGGCTCATCAGCTGCACCAGCTGCACTGCGCGAATGGGAGATGCTAATAACGGGAAACTGGAGCGGGGGTGATGAGGGCATATATGGGAACTCTACTCTCCACTCAACTTCTCTACAAATCTAAAACTACTCAAAAACACAGCCCATGAGGAGCACCCAGCTGGCTCAGTCTGTGGAGCCTGTGACTCTTGATCTTAGGGTCGTGAGTTCAAGCCCCACATTGCATGCGGAGTGTACTTAAATATGTTTTTAAGTAACCTATAAATTTAATACATATATGTAAACGTATATAAATACATATATGTGTGGATAGTGTCATGAGAATGAAAAGACCACCCAGAACGGAGAAAGTATTTACAAATCACGGAATGGACTTATATCCGGAATGCATGAACTTTACCTGCATCTTACATACGTGCGTGCACACGTGTGGATATACCCAGAACGTACATATACAGCAGACATATAAAGAAAGCACATAATCTGTGCATAATCTTCACGGTAATTTCTGCACTCCTGAACAGGCACACACGAGTCTGGGATTTAGTCCTAACGTACTTCAGGTGCTTCTCCTAGTTTGAGTTTGGTGCTCCAGCCTTACCAAACTCTGCACTTGGCTGCACACCAAGCTGTCCCCAGTTCCTTTTTGTCTTTCAATAATTCTTACAGCATTGTTTGAGGATTAAAAGCTTCTACATACAAAGTACGTGGGACAAGTCTTGGCACATAGTAATTGATAAATGTCACTTACTCTCATTGTTGTCATTTGTCATCAATATTTGCAGACTCAGCTCTAGCATGTCCCATTCTGCGAGCTTTCCCAGACTCCATGCTCCCATGGCACCCTAATGTGCTCGTCTCCTGCACTGTTGGCTGATTGTCCTTTTTATCTCTGCCTGCAGTGCTTAGCACAGTGCATAATGCCCTACAGGGCTGTAAGCCTTCAGTTACCTCCTATGACATGAAATTTCAGCTTCTCCTCCTATTCCCATAGGATTTTAAAATTCTTTAGTCTTTTCTGTCTTAAAAAAAATTCATGGGGGCGCCTGGGTGGCTCAGTCAGTTGATCTCAGGATCATGAGTTCAAGCCTCACGTTGGGTTCACAATCCACAGAATCTTGGGAGTCTGGCTTCTTTCACTTAGCATGATGCACTTGGGATTCACCCGTTTTGGGGGAGCCCAACGTGAGCGGAAGTTGGACGCTTAACCGACTGAGCCACCCAGGCACCACTCGTCTTTTCGATTTCTTAATAGTGTCCTTTGAGGCAGAAAAGTAAAAATTTTGATGAACTCCAATTTCTATTTTTCTTGTTGTTTGTACTTTTGGTATCATATTTAAGAGTCCTTTGCCAAGTGCAAGGCCATGAAGATTTTCTCTCTGGGTTTAGCTCTTATATTAAGGTCTTTGATTCATTTTTAATTAATTTGTGTGTGTGGTATGAGGTAGGATCCAAATTCATTCTTTCACATGTGGATATCCAGTTATCCCAGCACCGTTTGTTGAAAAGATTGTTCTTTCCCCATTGAGTGGTCTTGACAGCCTTATCAAACACCAGTTGACCATAAATGGAGTGGTTTATTTCTGAACTCTCAGCTCTGCCCATTAATCTGTGTTCTATGCCGGTTCTGCCCCGTGTTGATTACCAGAGCTTTGTACTAAGTTTTGAAATTGAGAATGGGAGCCCTCCAACTTTATTCTTCTTGTTTTGGCTATTCCATAAATAGCCAAAGGTTCCTCAAATTTCCATGTGAATTTTAAGGTCAGCTTGTCAATTCCGTGTAGAAGGTAGTTGGAATTTTGATAGGGACTGCAATTAATCTGTACATCAATTTGAGAAGTATTGCCATCTTAACAATATTAAGTCTTCCAGTCCATGAACAGAGGATATATTTCTATTTATTTAAGTTTTCTTTAATCTCTTTCAACAATATTCTGTGCTTCCTTTGTTCATTTCTTTACTATTTTTGATGCTATTATAAATGTAATTGTTAAGTTTATTCTCAGACTGGTTGTATACATTTCTAGTGTGTAGAAATGCAGTTGGTATTTGTATATTGTTTGCTGTAACCTTGCTGAACCCATTTATTTGATCTAATAGTTTTCTTATAAGGATTCCTTAGGATTTTCTTTGTGCAAAATCATACCCTCTGCAAATAGAGATAGTTTTACTTCTTCCTTCCCAGTGTATATGCCTTCTATTTCATTTTCTTGCCTAAGAAATGGCTAAAACCTTGGCAGCCTTCTGTTGAACCATGTTGTCTCATCCCTGATTGCGGGCAGGCCGTGGTCAGTCTTCCGCTGTTGAGTGTGACGTTAACTGCGGGTTTTCTGGAGATGCCATCTATTAGGTTGACAGAGTTTACTTCCGTTCCTAATTTGTTGAATGTTTTTATCATGAAGAGGTGTTGGATTTTGTCAAATGCTTTTTCTGCATCTATTGAGATGATTGTGTAGTTTTTGTCTTTGGTTCCTTTGATGTGGTATATTACAGTCATTAATTTTATATTTTAAACCAACCTTGCATTCTTGGAATAAATCCCACTTGGTCATGGTATATAATCCTTTTAATACATTGCTGGATTCCATTTGTTCACATTTTGTTGAGAATTTTTGTGTCTATATTCAATATTTACTGGTTTTTAAAAAACTATTTTTTTTTAAATTTAAACATACAAAATTTATGAAAATTTAAACATACAAAAATATCTAAAAATTTAAACATACAAAAATATCTAAAAAACAATGTAATGGACATGTTTCCCAAAATTAGTGTCTAAAGAAACACATGTTACTTTTTCTCTTATTTTTTCAGCACAGATTTTTTTTCTCCTTGCCAACCCCCCTTCCTCTGCCCTCTCCTCTTTCTTCCCCCTCCCTTTTGAAAAGTAAGGTGTTAAGAGTTCAGTGCTGGCCATGACAGAATAAGCCACCTACAGGCTTTCTCTCCTGCTGATTACAGGTAAAAACCTGGACAAAATGCTAAAAGAAAAACTATGGAGTGCAGATAGATTGGTGAGGGTAGTTGAAACTCGGCGCAGTGACCCACACAAGTGTGGGTTTTCTACTTTTCAGTCTCTTTTCCCCATGGCTTTGGCCCTAGGCCAGCCACCCGCTGTTGGGCTGTGCTGTGAGAGTTGCTGCTGCTGCTGCATAGACAGCAAACACTCAGAGAAACTGCCGTCTTTTTGCCTAGAGGAACCGTGAAAAGGGGCCCAGTGAGCAGAAGCATGTGAACGAAAGAGAACTAAAATATCAGAACAATTTTGAAAAAGAAGACCGAAGCTGGAAGACTCACTCTACCAGATTTCAAGATTTAATATGAAGCTGGGGGGCTCCTGGGGGGCTCAGTCGGTTAAGCATCTGACTTCGGCCCAGGTCATGATCTCATGGTTTGTGAGTTCAAGGTCTGCTTGGGATCTTCTCCCTCCCTCTCTCTCTGCCCCTGCCCCACTCGTGCTTTTCTCTCTGTCTCAAAATATATAAATAAACTTGAAAAATATTAACCCCAAATCTATCGTACACTGAAATTAAAACCTAAAACACTAAAACTTCTAGAAGAAATAAGGAAATCTTTGTCATCTTGAGTTAAGCAAAGCATTGTTAGATATGACATCAAAAGAATGATCCATGAAAGAACAATTGATGAATTGGACTTTATCAAAATATAAAACTTCTGTTTTAAAAATTGGTAAGGGAATGGAAGACAAGCCACAGGCCATGAACAAATATTTGCAAATTACATATCTAACAAAGAACTTTTAACCAGAATGTATAAAGAACTCTCAAAACTCAATACTAACACAAATAACTTCCCCCAAAAATGAACAAAAGATTCTAACAGACACTTTGCTACAAAATATACACGGATAAAAGGCACATGAAAATGCCCAATTAGTAGGAAAATGCCACACAAGGTATAATACACATTTTTAGTACAACTAAAATAAAAGGTTAATTTTTTTAAAAATTATAATGTTTATTTTGGAGAGAGAGCATGGGAGCGCACACGTGAGTGGGGGAGGGGTAGAGAGAGGGAAAGGGAAACACAGAATCCAAAGCAGTCTCCAGGCATAGAGCCCGACACGGGGCTGGAGCTCGGGAATGACAAGATCGTGACCTAGGCCGAAGTCGGACGCCCAACCAACTGAGCCACTCAAGAGTTTAATTTTTTTTTAATCCTGCCAAACTAGGGGTGCTTGGGTGGCTTGGTTGAGTGTCCAACTCTTGATTTCGGCTCAGGTCGTGATCCCAGGGTCGTGGGATCGAGCTGTGTCAGGCTCTGCGCTGAGTGTAGCCTGCTTGGGATTTTGTCTCCTCTGCCTCTCTCCCCCATGCTCGCGTGTGCTGGCTCTCTCTTTCTCTCTCTTAAAAAAAAAAAAAAAAAATTAAAAAAATAATGAAATAAAAACTACCAAACTAAGCGCTGGGGAGAATGAGGACAAGTTGCAGTTTCATGTGCTGCCAGTAGGGGGTGCAAACGGTACAGCCTCTCGGTTTACCCAGCAGACACATTCTGAGGTGCTTACTCAAGAGAAATAAAAACATGTTTCGCAAATGGCTCTGTGCAAATATTTACAGTGCCTTTATTCATAGCCACCCCAAACTGGAAATAACCCACGTTTCTAGCTAGTGATTGGATGAACAGAGGGGTCTATCCATACAGTAGCATTAACTACACGGCAATAAAAAAAATGTCAGTGCTCCCCCAAAACGGGTGAATCCCAAGTGCATCATGCTAAGTGAAAGAAGCCAGACTCCCAAGATTCCGTGGATTGTGAGTCTGTTTATGGGACAGTCTGGAAAGGGCAGATTATTGTCCCATTGCTGGGTCACTACTGCTGACGGTAGCAGGAAGCACAGTGGTGGCCCGGGTTTGGGGTGGAGGAAAGGAAGGCTGGACCGCAGAGGGCCTGCTCGGGAACAGAGCTGCTTTGTGATTGAGGTCCTGGTTACACACCTGTGTACAGTTGTCAACGGTTGGTAGAACTGCACCCCGGAAGGGGTGCCCTCTACTGTGTCTAAGCTGTAAGCAGCGAGTAAAGTAACAGATGCCTTCTTGATGCGGCTGCAGCCCCGTTCCCAGCCCAGCCCCCGCAAACCCACCCCCCCATCCCCGCCCAGGTGATCACAGGGCTGTCCTGAGCTGGTGAGTGCTGTTATTGCGTATGTTTTCATCATCTTACTGTGCGAGTGTGTGATCACAAGGGGAGCAGATGGTCAGTGTGTTTTAAACGTTTACACAAGTGGTATAATAGCATGTGTATCTTCTTGCGGCATCATTTATTCCTCTCAACATCGTGTTTCTGAGTTTTATACACGTAGCTTTGTTTCGCTTCACTTCCTGTGTCGGTCACTCGGGCCACCCTCACAAAAGCCCACGGGCTGGGGCCTTACACAACGGACGTTTCGTTCTCACGGTTCTGGAGGCTGGAAGTCTGAGGTCAAGGTGGCTGCCTGCAGACGGCCGCCTTCTCGCTGTGTCCTCACAGAAGACAGAGACACCTGTCCCCTCTCCCCCACATCTGTGAGGACACCCGTGCCATCTCGGGGCCCCATCCTCATGACCTCATCTAACCTCATCCCCCCCAAAGGTCCCCCTGCTGGCGCCACCCCATGGGGTGGGTAGGGCTTCCAAATAGGGGTTTGGGGGACACAAACGTTCAGTTCGTAGCACTTTTTAACAATTCATTTAGCGTTCAATAATAGGCTGGGTGACACATAAAATAAACTACACATCGGCACACTCGTGTGCATCCGTTTCCTAGAGGCTACACCTAGAAATGGAGCTGCCACCTTGTGGGTGTACATGTCATGGTGTGGTCTCCACCCCTGCCCAAGCCTGTGTCCCCATGGCCTCGCCACTCTTGGTGGACTTCTGCGGACCTTAGTGGTACCTCATTGTTCTCACTTGCCTTTCCCCTGTTGATAATGAAGCTGAATATCCTTTCTGTTTATTCACACTTTGTTTCTCCTGCCCAGAAATTGCCAGTGAGCCTTCTTTATCTGGTTCTGGGGGTGGGGTGTGTTTTTGTTGTGTCTTTTCATGGTGAGGGCTGGCACTTTGTCTCAGTGCAAGCCTCAGGGACTTGGTCCCATAGAACATCCTGCGTTTGGCCTACGGCTATACCACCCCGAACGTACCCAGTCTCGCCTGGTCTCAGAAGCTAAGCAGGGTTGGGTCTGGTTGGTACTTAGATGGGAGAACACCCCATGTTTAGGACGAAAGTGTCTAACGGCACAGTGTCTGGTGTTGGGGACAGGGGTTTCAGGCGGTGACACAGCGGATGGAACACCCATCATGTGTGTGTGCCTTCTCGTTTCTCCCACTTCCGGGGGGGGGGGCGGACAGGCACAGAGCATGGCTCCCAGATGACAGTGCTCAGCAGTGAGGAGGTGCTCTTCCTGCCAGCTGGAAATACCGGGGTTCCTGGGAGAGGACAGCGTGGCAGGGACCCTTCCTGCCCCTCAGGGTGGGTCCTTCCGGCCACGGGTCCGCCCTGTGTCTGCCACCACTGAAGCTGGCAGGGGTAGGCCCCCCAGGAGCACTCTGGCCTGCTCAGAGCTGTGCTTCTTCCCAGGCCCCACCATGTCCGGGCCGCAGACCCCAGAGCCGGCCCGCCGCACGCAGGGAGACTCCCCCACAGGCACAGGGGGCGAGGACACCGCCGACGGGATCCAGCACTCACAACGCATGCTCAGCTTCAGTGATGCGCTCCTGTCCATCATCGCCACTGTGATGGTCCGTGTGCCGCGCCCCCCCCCCCCCCCAAGCCTCCTCTCCCTTCAGGGCCCCTGGCCACACCCTCTCCAGACAGCCTTCTGGTAGAGCTCAGCCCAGCATAGACCCTGCCCTGTCTCGGCAGTGTCCTGGGGTCCGTCAGCCATTTGGGCAGCTGGACAGGTGGGGGAAGCAGTCCAGCACTGGCCCGAGTCCCCGACACCACGTCATTCGAGGGGTGGTCTCTGCACAGCCCAAGCAACGTCCCATGGCTCTTTTTGTGTGTTTGCTCTCGTAGATCCTGCCTGTGACCCACACGGAGATCTCCCCAGAACAGGTACTTGGGAACGGTGCTCTGAGGCATCGAGGGTGAGCTTACAGAAGACTCGGTCCACGAGCCCGCTTCTAGGCTCCACCCAACATGTGCCTGGCTGGGAGGGGTGGGACCAGGTCTTCTTCCCTCAGCAGCCCTGGTCTGCCCCAACCTTGGCCTGCGGACAGAGGCAGTGCCCTTGAAGTGAGCTTGGGGGTCGGCCGAGGACGGAAGGTCCGGCAGCCCAACAAGCTTCTGGTTGGCATGGAGACCTGTACCCTGTCACCCCCAGAGCATCCCTCCTACACGTTCAGGAGGCAAGGGGAGATGCTCCCAGCCGGGCCTCCCTGAAGCACAGGGACACGGGGTTTTTCTCATGAAGTAAGTGGGAAACAGGTTCTCTGAAGCAGTTTCCCCTTTATAGCCAACTTGGAACATCTCTGTCCTGTAAGTTAGGTGGTGGCGTATTCCCTCAGATTTGGGAAGATGCCTGAAAGTCCCTGGGCATCGTGCGTGCGCCAGTGTGCCTCGCTCAGCCCCTCAGTTGACGGGGGTGTTGTTCAGTCTCAGGGGACGGAGGATGTGAGGTGCCGGGTCTGTCAGGCCCCGCAGCACAGCAGGGCGCTGGGCTCCGGGGCTGGCCCGCTTAGCCGGGGTGCTGTTGGGAGTCAAAAGAGCCGCGTCATGTGTGGGAAGGCAACGGCACCCCTGGTAGGGTCTTGAGGAGAAGGAAATGGGAATGCGGGTCTAGCCTGGAACCAGCAGCCAGCACCCAGCCAGCAGCTGGGGGGAGGGAGGGCCGGGGCACCCGCCTGACGGCACCAGCTCCAGAACCCCTGTGGAGGACACTCGTGCCGGGTCGGAGACCTCAGTGCTGCCACTGTCACGAGGGGTATGGCTGTGCGAGCAGGAGATGCCGGGAGGTGACACGGGGAGGTGTCTGGACAAACTGTCCCCAGTTGTCTGCACTGGGCCCGTCTTCTTGGAGAGCGGCACCTTGTTGTGAGGTCTCCGTGTGCACGAACCGAGCCAGAAGGTGGTGCGGTGGTCCGGGGACTCCTTCTAGGAGCCCAGGGCCGTAAGGAGGTGTCAGCCAGCAGGCGCTCCTCCCCGTGTGGAGGGAAAGACTAGTCAAGGGCGGGAAACCCGGCAAGTCAAAAGCTGTGAGTCCTCAGTGAGGTAGTGGGGGCCTGGGTGAGACCCCCTGATGCAAGTAGAAAACCAGCGAAAGTGGTAACACGGTCAGTTTTCCACTTTGAGCTTTTGCTGACAAAGCATCACATCCCATCTTGCGATTCCAAGGGTCCCAGCTTTGTGTTGAGCCCGGTTCTGTTTCCCCACTGCACCTGCGAGTCCCTTCTGACCAGGGCGAGGCGCACCGCGACCTCACCAGGCTTCACAGCTGTTTCAGAATCGGTTACCTGCAGTGCGCTTGGCGCCCTGTGCTGGCCCGGGAATGCCCGGCAAAGACTCTCTGCCCCAAGAGCTGGCGCGTCGGGAGCTCCACACCAGGTCCCCAGATACGCACAGCGGGATGCAGGGCATCCCCCGATATGCACGACGGGACACGGGGCATCCCCAGATACGCACGACGGGACACGGGGCATCCCCAGATACGCACGACGGGACACGGGGCATTGGTGCTGTGCAGCGGGGAGGCGGGGAGGCTACCCAGAAGAGGAGCCTCGGGGTGGGCTGGGGTAGAGGCTGAACCAGAAGGGGAGGTGGGAACCGCCAGACCCTTCAGAGGCCCTGGGGACTCGGCACCTTGGACGGGGCCGCTGGGTACCATGGACTGAAGTGGTCTCTGATGGTGATGCTTTTCTGTTCCTCCAGTTTGACAAAAGTATACAGAGACTTCTAGCAACCAGGATTGCTGTCTACCTGATGACGTTTCTCATTGTGACTGTGGCCTGGGCAGCACATACAAGGTACAGAGTCAGGCTGGGGGCTTTTTCTGGGCTGAGGTCCACATGTCTGTGGCTCACTCAGTGCGTGTGCCCAGAGGGTGCAGGCCCCAACCTGTCCGGGGTCAGCATGGCAGCAGGTGTGTGCTCAGGGCACCGATAAGACACCCGTTCTCAGGGTGTCTGGTGGCCCCTCCCTCATTTCCTGGGTCAGCAAGCCCCACTTCACCCCAGATTCTGGCTGCAGGCCTCTGCGCCCTCCTCTCCACGTGACAACAGGGCCTGGGATGATGACACAGGATAACACACTTGCGTGGGCACGCACACAGGACCGGGCAGGGAAAGGACTGCAAGCTGACTGCCCCGTGCACCCCTGCAACGCCGCAGCACTGTGCTCAGGTCCCTCTGCCCGGTCCTGGGGCTCCGGCAAGGAGGAAGAGGCTACAGGGTGCACGCTCCCAAGCCAGAGCTTTCTCTTAAGAAGGAGAAGGTTCCTGAGGGTCTGACAGGAACAGGGCCCCAAGCTGCAGGGGACCCCTGACCCCCAACCCAGGCAGGCAGGCAGGCTGGCTCCCGGGGAGAGGGTTGGGGTATGGTGCGAGCCCTTGCTGAGGAAATGCCCCTGCTTGGGGGACGGTGGGTACACAGGGAGACCTGGGAGCTGTCCACACACTGGCGCTGGCAGTAAAAACGTCTGACATTTTAGGGGCGCCTGGACGGCTCAGTCGGTTGAGCGTCCGGCTCTTGATTTCAGCTCAGGTCACGATCTCACGGTTCGTGAGTTTGAGCCCCGAGTCACGCTCACGCTGACAGCACAGAGTCTGCTTGGGATTCTCTGTGCCTCTCCCTCTCTGTCTGCCCTTCCCCTGCTCATGCTCTCTCAAAATAAATAAACGTTTAAAAAACATTTTTTTTAATGTCACGTTACACACCTGCTTTTAGCAAAATGACTGTTTCTGGTAGGGATGGTTGGCCCTTTGTAAAGGCTTAGGGGCTCCCCTGTCCACGCAGAGTGAAGAGGGGGGCCACGGCCACTCTCTGCCTGGTCCTGCTTGTGGCTGATGTGGCTGAGCTCCCTGTCACTCCAGCGGCACAGACAGGGCCACACAGCACCTTGTTTGTGCACTGGCTCGTCAAAGGCCACATCCTGCTGCCAGAGTTCCCAGAGTGGGCACAGATCCACCTAAGACCCTGGTGGCTGGGCCCATCTGCCCCAGGCTCAGTGGGTTGCCGGTGGGGCTGCTGTCCATGGGGGATATGACCCCTTTCTCTGACTGTAGGGGAGTGCGGGACCCCAGAGCCAGCCCTGGCCAGATGCAGATCTCCCAGGTGGGGGGAATGAGGCCCACTGAGCCCCGCCCAGGAGAAGGCCTTGTCCTCTGACCCCTCGGAGGGGGACTCCATGGAGGGCAAGGAGAGCAGGGAAAAAGATTTTTGTTTCTAGCTCCTGCATTGACCCTTGGTGAGCTCTGCTCACGTTCTCTGTGTTTAGTTTTCTGCTCATGATTTCCTGCCTTGAAATAAGAACCATCTGTCTGTTAATTAGGCTGTTTCAGTAGGTTAAGTGTATAACATCCTTGGAAGGATTTCCTTTTTTAAAAGTGGCCTTTGGGCACAAGACCAGAAGAAGGACTCCCCTGCCGGTTTCCAGTCTCCCAGGCAGCCAAGGGACACCCCAGAGCACTTGGGACACCTCCTGGGGGGGGGTGCGTCCTCTGCTCCACAGGCTCTGAAGACACTGTCCCCAGAGCCACCACGTGCCTCGTTGGTTTCTACACAGTGATCCCAGCTCTGAAGCCACGTGCGTCGACTCAGAAGAGTTCGTGGAAATGCGAACAGTGTGATTTCTAGGGAACTTGGGTTTTCTTCTTTGTATTTTCAGTCTCTTCCAAACTTTGTACGCTGGGTAGTATCTTAAATTCGATTAAAAATGACCTTTTTAATGATATTTCTAATCCTCAAATGCTGGAACGTGTGATGCTATTAGAGCCACCTGATTGATGGCATGTCTTTCTGTTTTCCTTACGTTGTTTAGATTGTTCCAGGTTGTTGGGAAGATAGACGACACACTTGCCTTGCTCAACCTGGTGAGTCGTTTTCATTTCTTGAGAAACGATTATGTTTGTAATCCTGTGTTCCCCGGAGAAGGGAAGCAAGCGCTCAGCCTCTAGAGCCTCTGGTGTTGAGAGCCTGGGCACCCCCCGCCCCCCACTCCTGGACTCCTCACACATCCTCCCACGGGCACTGCCGACACATGGGCCCCCTCCCTTCTTTGTTCCACCGTGACGGCATGAGCTGAGCTTCCTTGGGGTCTAGGAGTCGTACAGCGATCTGCCTCTGGGGCGGCAGCACTGCCAGAGGCCCCCCTGGGCAGCAGGGCCTGCAGGACACCTGGGGTGGCCTGCCTGCCTTCCCTCCTTAACCCTCAGCTCTCTCCTTCCTCCTCCTTCCTAGGCCTGCATGATGACCATCACTTTCCTCCCTTTCACTGTAAGTACCCTGCAGTTGCCCCCTGGGTCCAGCCTGCCCTCCCCTGGGCGAGGGGACTCGACCCGGGATGCTCCCTCCTCAGAAACTCTCAGACCAGCCGGGTGGCCCGAGGCCCGACCACAGAGTTGCAAAGAGGACAGAAAGTTCCAGGGGAGCCAGTGGCAGTCGGGTCTGCTCTAGGGGTGGGACACACCTGGGGTCTCCAGGCCGTTTGAAGGGGGAGAGGCTTCCAGGGGCCCCCAGCAGAGACTACGATGGCAGAGACACCAGCTTGGCCACTGAGGGTCCGGCGAGCGGCATCGCTTCCACACCCCTGCCCCCGGCCCCTGCACGGCCCCCACCTCACCGCCTCCTGCCGTCCCGGGTTCCTCCCCAACTTGCGGCCCCCACATCGCCTCCCCCAGGGGCTCTTCCACAGCCTGGCCTCCCCCTGTTCGCGCCTGCCCGCACTCCCTGTCAGTCCTGACGGAACAGTGGTCTGGGCATGCAGGGCCGTGCGTCAGAGCATCCTTCGTGAAAGTGAGAACGTTGCAGCTTTAAAGGCTCAAAGCATTCTGTGGGTTGCTCCGGGTCTGCTACCACCCCGGACCGCTCTGTCACTGAGTGCACGGCGCGCCTCAGGCACAGCAGGGCCCTGCACAGCCTGGTTTTGTGTTGTCTCTTTGGCTGCAGTTTTCCTTAATGGTGACCTTCCCGGAGGTGCCTCTGGGCATCTTCTTGTTCTGTATGTGTGTGATCGCCATCGGGGCTGTGCAGGTAGGACACCCCAGCCCGCCTCCCCCTCCCCATACACTTGTTTTCCTGGAGCACACACTGCACACGTGTAGGATGTGGCGTGTCGGCCGCAGTGAGAGCCGTGCAGAGCGGCTGCCAGAGGCCCCCAGCCGCAGGCTGCAGCAGGACGGATCCAGAGGCTTTTCGAGCCCGGACTCCCGTAGCGACACGGAGGGAGAGAGGCAGGGGGCCGCCCAGTGTCCTGAGGCACTCATCTGGTGGGGCAGGGTCCCGGAGACCCCCCCCCACACGGCCCCAGGAGCAGAGCAAAGGCTCCTGTCCCCTCTCCCCACCCTCCAGGACACCCCGTGGGGAGCCTCCCAGCCGAACCTCCTTCTCTGGGGTCCCCACCCCTGAGGCACCTGTTCATGTCCACGGGTGGGAGGGGTTACTGGCCAGAAGCCTCTGCCCGGGCCCTGCATCCTGCCGCTCCCACAGGCGCTGATCGTGGTGTACGCGTTCCACTTCCCCCACCTCCTGAACCCCCAGATAGAGAGCTCCACCCACAGGACCCTGTATCGGCAGCACATCCTGGGCATCGTCCTCAGGGGCCCGGCCTTGTGCTTCGCTGCTGCTGGCTTCTCCCTGTTTTTCTACCCCTTGGTGAGTGGGGGAAGCAGGGGGGTGGGCAGGGGTGACATCTCACTGAGCAGATGGCCACAAGAGGGTGGGGCGGGGGAGGCACCACCGGGGAGGGGTACAGAGCTGTGCAAAAGTCTCCAGGGGCACCGGGCAGCACGTGGCCTGGTGCCCAGGGTGTCAGGGAACGTAGCTGGAGGGAAGGGCCCTCCCCCCGCTCCCCCCTGCTGCGGGGACTTGCTCTGCAGGTGAACGCGCACCACAGTCAGAGCCAGGCCTGGTCAGATGGGGGCAGCTGGTGGGCCATGCCTCACCCACGTTTTCCCCAAGTGGGCAGAGCTTTAAGACCAGAGGAGAGAGACACAGGTGCCCAGAGTCTGGGCTGTGCTCGTTCTCTTGGTGAGTACAGAGTCTGCACAAAGCTGCCAGGGCAGCCAACACTGCCCCGGCCGGGGCGGGGGGGGGGGGGGGGGGGGGTGTTTCCTAGCAGTGTTGCCATGACAGCAGGCAAGAAGCACCTTAGGAAAAACATTGATGAACTCGAGTGAGCACGTGGGAGAGTGGACAGAGCTGTGCCTGTCCTAAAGACATGCGTGGAGGGTATGAGCCACCCAAAGAAAAAGCAAAGAAAGAAAATTCCTGAACTAAAGGAAACTGAAAAGTGGAAAAAAAACAGAAGCAAAGCTGTTGGCAGAAGGAGCCCCATTGTGCAGCCCGGCTGAGGAGAGCCAGGGTCCCAGGTGGGGACTGGCTACCGAGTCTCAGGAAAACCCAGGTGTGGTCAGAGGTCAGGATGCTTCACACGGACATCTCTGGTTCAGTCTTCGGTGCTCTCCACTCCGCACCCTGCACTTCAGGGGATGCGAGAACTTGGAGCTGTCTCGGCCAAGTCACAGAAATCAAGGTTGGCGAGTGCCTTTTACCTGTCAGCTAATTTTTTTTTTTTTAACGTTTATTTATTTTTGAGACAGAGAGAGACAGAGCATGAACAGGGGAGGGGCAGAGAGAGAGGGAGACACAGAATCTGAAACAGGCTCCAGGCTCTGAGCTGTCAGCACAGAGCCCGACGCGGGGCTTGAACTCATGGACCGTGAGATCATGACCTGAGCCGAAGCCGGATGCCTAACCGACTGAGCCACCCAGGCGCCCCAGCTAATTTTTTTTAATGTTTATTTATTTTGAGAGAGAGAGACGGAGTGTGAGCAGGGGACGGCCAGAGAGAGGGAGACACAGAATCCGAAGCAG
This sequence comes from Panthera uncia, assembly GCF_023721935.1. Taxonomy (NCBI): domain Eukaryota; kingdom Metazoa; phylum Chordata; class Mammalia; order Carnivora; family Felidae; genus Panthera; species Panthera uncia. The sequence continues at coordinate 366,243 of NC_064811.1, forward strand.
GCTCCAGGCGTTGAGCTGTCAGCACAGAGCCCGACGTGGGGCTCAAACCCACACATCGTGAGATCATGACCTGAGCAGAAGTCAGATGCTCAACCGACTGAGCCACCCAGGTGCCCCTCGGCTAATTTTTTCTTTAATGTTTATTTTGAGAGAGAGAGAGTCCCAAGCAGGCTCCGTGCTGTCAGTGCAGAGCCCGACGCGGGCTCCGTCCCACGAACTGCAAAGTCAAGAGTCGACCACTCAACCAGCTGAGCCCCCGATGCCCGTAGCCATCAGCCAACTTAATAGGAATATTGTTCTAGCAATGCTTCGTCTTCCAGAAATTGAGGGAAATACTGACAAGCAGCTGTTTCAGAGTTGATGGTGGAAGCTTGTGCACGGTTCCCGCCTTTACCCGAGCGCTCGTGAAGAACGGCGAGGTTTCAGAACCAGAGCGTCGTAAATATGAAGAAATGGTTGATGTTCTAGATGTCTAGTGCACATTTCAAGAGAATTCCAAGTTTGAAACAAATAGGCGGGCAAGGGCCACTGCAGAGCATTGTCTGCGTGCTGGGGGCTGGGGGCTAAGCGTCCCAGGCGCCCTGAGGTCAGGTCCAGGCAGGCAGGGTGGGGGAGGGGTACGCCAGTGTGCAAGCAGGCAGGCAGGCAGGCAGGTGTGGGGGGTGAGGGCAGGCCTCAGGCCTCTGCTTGGTCTCCTTAGTCTTGAGCGTGTTTAAATTGAAGGGGGTGCTGGTGGGAGGGGTGCGTGGAGTCAGGCAGGGCGTTCTTGGCTGTGGCCTGCAGTGGGGTGGCTCCTGGTGGGCAGGGCAGGGCCAGCAAGGGGGACGCACTGGACAGGAGTAAGGGGCAGCTGGCCCGAGGCCGCGTACACATCCTGGGGGGCAGCCTCCCCCGGCTGCGCATTCATGCTGGCCGACAGCGAGTGTTGGTTGGACGAAGTCAGGGGCTGAGGATGGTGGAGGTCGTTGCATGGAGCGTGGAGGGACAGCTGGGGTGTGGTATGGGCAGTCGGGACGAGCAGAGCTGAGGACCAGGGCAGGCCATGCCCACTGCCAGGGCCTGGACCAGGAGCCTGGGCTGAGTGGGCAGTGTCCATTGGGTCCATGAGGAGCCTAGACAGTGACCTTGCCCCGATGCCATGATGACAGTGGGGGAGGGGCACCTCAGCCACCAAACAGGAAATGGAGGGCTGGGGGGGCCCAAGTGACCAGCGGGTCCAGTGGCCTCCGAGGGTAGGCTCAGGCCGTGGCGCTCTGTGACGGAACAGTCTGCTGTCAGTCCGCCCCACCCACCTGCCCATCAGCCTTCCTCTTGTTGCCTTCTTCCCTCTCCCCCTGCCGTGTGGCTCTGATCCTTTGCCCTCTCACCTCCTCACCTGGAGCCCCATTGCCCGCCACCACCTGTGACACAACACATGCAAGCTTCCTGCCCCCAGGAAGCCCGTGGTCTCCATCCTCCTAGACATCCTTGCCACCCCCTCCCTCAGCCAGATGCTGTGCTGGGTACACCTTCTAGATCCAGCCCTTCTGACCACCCTGGCCCGGGCCATCCCGGTGTGGCTGCCTTCCTGCAGCGGTGACGTTCTGGGGCCTCCGCATTGGGCCTCTCATGCCAGCATCTAGTAGAAGCCACTTGTGTCATTTCTCTGTCCCCTCCCCGCCCAGATTGGGATTCCTCCTCCCCTGTGGCTCCCTCCCGCCGATCCTGCAGGGCCTGCCCACCGATCGGCCTCCTCCCACCTGCTTCACACCGGGGAGGCCCGTCCCTCAGTGTGTCTGCTGAGCGATGTGGTCGGGGCTATAAACAGATCTGTGATGCTGGCCTTCGTCATCTGTCTGCAGTGTGCCACTGTCTCCCTGATTGTACTCCCCGCGTCAGGTGACCCTGAAGTACTTGGCTTGCAGGACAGAAGGGGCGGGAGCCCCCCCTTGAGCGCAGGTCTGGAATGGGGCAGCGGTGGCAGGAGGAGGCGCCTCACTGCGGGGGTGTCGGCTGTGTGGGTACCACAGCCGCAGGGTGAGCAGAGCCCTCGTGGGACCTGCCAGTCTGCCCCAGCCTTGAGGGCTCGCGCTGCCAGAGCCCGGAACACGCCGCCTGGCCCTACAGCCTTTCTTGTTCAAATTACTGGGTGTGTGTGCAGTGAAGCCCACGCCACTGTGTCCTGTAAACACCGTCCAGCGGCAATGATGGAGTGCACATCGCGTGCAGCCGCCACCTCCACCTCCTTCTGGAATGTTTCTCTCACCCCCCCCCCCCCCCCCCCCCCCCCCCCCCCCCCCCCCCCCCCCGCCGCTGCCTGGAAGCCACCAGTCGACTTTCCGTCTCTCTCTATGGATCTGCCTGTGCTGGGTAATTCATGTAAATGGAATCATAAAACACGAGGCTTTTATGTCTGGCTTCTTTCGTTCAACATAACGTTTTCAAGGTTGGTTCACGTCGCCCCAGTTGTCAGGACTTCCCCTCGTCGGGTGGACCACGTTTTCTCACCCGCGCGTCTGTCGGCGGACTCCGGGTTCTTGCTCGTCTTAGCTGATGTGAACAGTGCTGCTGTGGACGTGGGGTGCACGCACCTCTTGGAGACCCTGCTCTCAGTTCTTCTGGGTGCACACCCGGGCCAGACGTGGGCTTACTGGATGGCGGGGGGAGGCGGGCGTGGGCTTACTGG